>NC_038247.2:9095681-9395681 GCF_000004515.6 Glycine max
CCTCCGCAGAAAATGCGTGACGCAGATCACACCGAATAGTCACCCGTATTAGGTATTTGTCCCGGTACATTCCATTGTGTTCCTAACGGGGCATTAGGTGTTGGAATTGGGCCCATGATATTGCTGTGAAGGGGTCATTGTGGGCCATGAAAAATGAGCTTGTGTTTCCGCAACACCACCGAACGATTGCTGGCTTGCAGAAGTATCAGTGTGATGACCCTGAAAAGGATATTGATACCATCTGTGTCGGATACTCAGCAAATGTTTGTGGCGTGTAATACATTCCATGGCCACGCTCCGCCATTTGTTGGGAATATTCTTCCGCTTCAACAGTGTCTCTTCTTCTGTCTATCCCCTGAGTTTCAATACTTGACTGAAGCATGTGAAACTGTTGTGCAGGAAATTGACGCTCTGATGCGGGACCATGTGACACTGGCTTAGTGACTCTCTCTTGCTCTTCGGATAAAATTGTAATTTTTTCCACATAAGGCACGAGATCATCAAATGTGCATGTAATTCCTCCCTTGAGGAGACACCATGTATTGTAATGCCTCCGCAACTTCACCCTGCATTTATAAGGGTAAGAAAATGAATGGCCATCATTAAATAAAAGTTCAAGTTAACATTTGAAAAAAATTAAAAAATACCAATGTAGTCGTCTTTGCATTTGCTGGGTCAACAAACATCTTTGTCTTTCGCCTATACCAGACCATGTAGTCCGAGTTAAAACTCAATAGGCCTTCTTGTCGGGGATAAGCGTCGACCCTAAATGCATGGCGATTATTCCACTGATCAATCATTGGGGCGAACAATTGCCCCCAATTTTCGTCATGTTTCCCTTTCAATGTTATGCCATGAATGTTTAAGGGTTGTGAAGGAGACTCTGGAATTGGCTGTTGCATCCCAAATTGTCTCAATACTCTGTCCGGTTGGTGCCACTCAATAACTTGGAAACAAATTAGTGGCACCACCGCGTACCACGCGAGACTTCCGACTAAACAAACGGGAGGCAACAGTGATATTACGGTTGATGGGTACGGCTCCCACACAAACTGCATATAACAACATAGTTATGAACATTTTAGTAAAATAACACATATAATTTTTTATTTTACAAATAGAATAACATCTTCTTACCTCATGACGTTTCATAATATCTAACTTGCGACGAAAAACTCTCACATCATCATTGCCGATATGTTGGTTTCCACGTCGCAGCCACCTACAAAGATTAAAATTTAATATATGCTAAAACCATTTATTCTATTGAAATGAAAGACGCTGCTAAAAATTACTAACCTATGCCCCAGTGGTGTATTTTCTACTTGGGAAGGAGTCCTCTTTGGAGCCAAGGTTGGACATCGTTCCCATGCCCACATTTGTAGTAAGATGCACATACCTCCGATTGATTTAGTTTTATAATCGGTGGCATTGCACATCTCTCTGTATAGAAAACCAAGTACGGCAGCTCCCCATGCATATCTGCCACATTCTTCAAAGTCACGTAAAAATTGAAGGTATCTTAGCGAAACTTTGTTACTGCTTTTATCAACGAACAAGACACCTCCAATGAATCTCAATATCCATGCACGGGCAAACCTTCGTACTTGTTCTTCGTCGTCGTCATTATTTATTTGGGCAAAATGGTGAGCCAGCCAACTTAATTTAACCACACTACCTCTAATTTCATCTTCTTGTGGTCTGACTCCCAATAATTCCTCACATAAATCAGCCCAATCAAGATTTGTTGGACCGATTAATGGTAAACCATCCACACTTATACCTAACAATACAGAGACGTCTTGGAGAGTAATAGTACATTCTCCGCATCTCATGTGAAAGGTATGTGTTTCTGGCCTCCATCTTTCAATCAGAGCACTAATTAATGAGGCATTTATTTTTAAGTACCCCATCTTGATAATCCAGGCGAAACCAGATTGTAGAAGAAAAGGAAAAATTTGCTCAGGAATTTGTTCTTCCCCTTGATACGTGGGGACAGCTCGTCTGATATGTAATTTCCTATCTTCTTCCCCATTCCAAACATGTTCTGAAACATGTTTAGGTTGCATCCATAATACATCAGCATCGATGGGACCAGACTTAATGTTAACATGTGATGAAGATGATGATGAAGATGCCATTGCTACTACAAAAAAAAAATATAATACATTATTTGTAGATAATATAAATTAAATTAAACTACACACATTTATAAAAACATTATTAAATATCTAACAATAAATTTGAAAAAAATCAAACTCGCCAATTTTTAATATATTCTATACATAAATTAAAATACATGTGAACAAAACTTTAAATAAATAATTTTTTTTCTACAATTAAAAAAAATAATTTAATAAAATATGGACTAACAAATTATTTATAATACAAACAAATATTGAAATGCAAAAAATTATTTAAAAATATATATACAAAAATTATAATAATGTACAATCTATCATATATTTAATAACATAAATTTTCTAAAACAATTAATATTAACCTACAAACTAAAACTAACAGTGATCATATATATATATATATAACTAAAATCTAAAAACTAAAAATTATTAACTCAAACAATATTAACTTATTAATTCATTTATTTAAAACTATACTATCTATATATAACATACAAAAAATATATAAGACACAAAAATATAACACTAATAAAACAAATTTACGCATCTCTAATATTAGAATTATTTATTTACGTGTAACATGCTTAATATTATAAAAACTAAAAATTTATGTCTACCTAAAATTTATAAATATGTATGCTAATATTAATTTATACATAATATTTCTACCTTATCTAATATTAAGTGTGTGCCTAATATTTCTAAGGCTAATATTAAGTGTGTCGGAACGTTTGGCTGTGGCTTACTAAAATATCATATATATACTACAAACTAACCTTCAAATATATACTACAAACTAATAACAGCATACTTATTTTTATACAAACTAATCTTCAAATATATATTACAAATCTAAAAATATATACTACAAACTAAATAATATTTTTATACTAACTAACCTAACCTACTCTTCAAATATCTGTTACTACATAAAAATTAATAACAAATAACAGCATACTTATTAATTTATTAATAATACTAACTAACCTAACCTTACAATACCTATTAATCTTAATTAACCTAAACTTACAATACTTATCTAGCTAACCTATTATTTTAAAAATATTAACAAACAGAATATATAAATCACTTATCTAGCTAACCTGTTATTTAAGAAAATCACTTACCAGCCAATTAGAAATTATGAACTATGGAAGAAAAAAACTCAGCAAGAGCAAGCACCAACAGCAAGCACGCAGAACACTCAAGAATGGAGAAAAGAAAGGTAGTAGAAGAAAAGAAATGTGAATCCAAAGTTTACGTTCAACTTATTTTATAGGAAAAAAGCGTATACAATGGTCAAAAGCTCTCTGTATCCCTAAACCCTATGCTGCATCCCTATACAATGGAGAGCAGAAACAAGCCCTGCAAGCCTGAAAAGTTCACGTGACATGGCTGTCTCGCCAGCACCTTGGGCGAGTCCTGCACTGACATGGCTGTCTCGCCAGCACCCTGGGCGAGACCCACTGCACTGCCAATCCCGCCAGCCCTTCTGGCGGCAAGCCTGTAGCCCTATCTCGCCATTGCGATGGGCGAGTCCCACTTCTCACTCCTACGTGGCCTATGTCGCCACTAGCAGGGGCGATACACCCCTCTCTCCTGCTTTGCCGCCACTGGCAATGGCGGGTTGAGCCTTGCCGCCAGTGGCAATGGCGTTTTCCGCCTAAAAACCAACCCCCTCCGTCATTAGTTTTAAAACAAACCCTTATACGTAAATAGTTTGTAAAATAAGACCCCCTTGGTAAATTTGCCCATTAATTACAGTAGTGTAGTAGTACTCCTTCTTGTAATGTTTACTATTCTCCGTTGTTAGAAAGCAAACACTAGGATCGATCCTCTCTTTCCTTGGACCAATTGACAAAAGGCCCAATACACGTGTAGCAGTACATGTGAGTAAAACATTTGACTCCAAAATCTCTCGATCTTGTGGTGTGACTTCTTTCACTTCTTTGGCCTTTTCTTTCTTTCTTTCTTGGCACGCTAATTAAAACCTCAGAATCGATGTTCATGTTTGCTTTTCCATCCTTCTGGGGAATATGGCACCGGATATACATATATAGTGAGGGCGGTGGAAAAGAAGGAATGATTGGCCTTAGTTGATTGCATTTGGCAGGTGTGTTTGGCCTCTGGATCAGAATTTGTAAAATTAATTTAATTTGATTTAAGTTTCAAAATATTTATTTAAATAAATTAATATTATTCAGGAAATCAAAATAAAAAATACTTTTAAAATCATGAATGCAAAGGGTGGAATGGTATTATGAAAGTTAATTTATGGGTAAAATATATTTTGTCTCAGTATATTTCAAAGTGATAGTTTTAGTTTCATACAAAATTAAAATTTTATATTTTTTATTCACATGAATCAAACTTAAGTATTAAGAGGTCTGTATATAACAACTCCCAAATACCGCTCAACAAAACTTAATTAGACCCCATTCTAATATTAATTCATGTTCAACCAAACTTAATTAGACCCCTTAATTGCTAATAGTAATTTGATTTAGGTCAGGGACTAAAGACAAATCTCTATCATTATTACATAAAAGTTTTTTAACGTCGATTCTTTGATACATTTTAAGATAATTCTGCATTCGATTTTAAAGTCACTGTCATACAAAATCATCTTAAAATATCGGTTCTACATTGATTTTTATTAGCAACCATCTTAAACTGTTTTTTTTTTTTGTTTAAAAAATGTTAAAAAGATCAAGATTTTAAGATGATTTTGTAAAAATCATACTTAAATCTATACATTCTAAACTAATATTAGTATCATCACTTAAAAACATCAATACTATTACTCAGTTACACCAACCAACCATTAAAGCAAAGAAAAGCTGAGTACTGACCAGGCACTAGTTTGGGTGGATCTTGCTTAGAATCTTGTGCATAAACATATCTCTGGCCCTTATAACAAACCAATTGAGATAATTTGGGGGCGAATGTTCCACCTGATGACACAAGCATCATACTCAGATGACAATCACGCAGTTCATATAACCTTTCTATTCGATAAAATGATAAATAAAACCAGAATTTAAAAAAAGAGCAAAATGGATTCAAGCTTGGCATGAAAATCAACAAACACTTTTAGAATTATATCAAGTAAACACATAGCCACACATCTTATCCAAGCCAGCTTGGTGTATCTAAGATCATTTCAATCATTGTTATCAATTAGCATAAAAAAAAATTATGCCTTTAGCTTGACAATATTAGTATATATGCCAAAAAATACTATGAATAATAATATAATCATGCTGCAGCATATCAAGCTTGTGCCTTTAGCTTGATGTACAATGTTTAGCAATCTTAAAGTTGTGGATATCAATTGATTTTGTATTTTCGTCTTGTTATAATTAGTCGAGGTAATAGAACCACTATCGGTCTGAGAGACCAGGCGTAATAGTTGATAAATAACGCACTAATGAAGAAAACAAAGCTTTCAGAATCGTAGAAAAATGTATAAGTATAATGAAGGTTATATTAACGGCCAATTTTTAACTTTCAATTTGCTTCTTTGTTATTTGGTTTTGTCCGTTTCCACCATATATGATCTATTACTTAAGCAAAACAAAACTATCATAAATAAGATTAATTGACCACACATTATGAAGCAGGCAAATGAGAAAAAAAACTAAAAGTGATCAACTAATCGCAAAACGACCCAAAAAAATCAGTGAAGATTCTAAACTAATAACAAAACGACCCAACAAAATATCCCATGTTTGATTTTTTTTCTTAAATATTTTATTATTTTTACATTGATTTTCTATTTTATTTTTCCTTTCCAACACATTCTTATTTATTTTATTCTCCTTTTCTTTTTCCTACATTTATCTCACATTATTCCAAAGAACGTGAACCAGTTGTTTATGATAATTGATGTCAATTCGGTGTGTTGCTTGATTTGTATTTTCCTTATATTAATTAGATTAGGCTCTGTTTGTACATGCCTTATTTCATTCATTCATTCCTAATATTCGTCCCACTCACTCATACCTATTTCAGATACAGATTCGACCCCCTCCCCAACAACATTCATGGGGGAAAAGTAGCCGGCCAAGAAAAAGGAGCATTAAAAGATCAGCAAAATCACTGCAATTTGACCTTTTAGCCCTGAATATTATTTTTAAATAAAAGCTAAAAGTGTTTCTCTAAATTATTATGAGATAATGAACAGCCATTATTAATTAGATAAACATTGCACACTTTTTCTACCCATGTTTGTTGGGCAATAATTATATATTAACAGCAAATAATGCACGTGGAGACACAAGTCACACAACATTGCTTTTGAACTGATAAGTATAGCTACATATTTTAAAGAACAATGTGGGGTTATATTCTTCCCTGCTAAATCCGTAGGGTTTATTTTATTTGATAGTGCTAATAACATATTTTGAATATACTTTTATTCACTAACATTATATTGGTCAGCATAAAACAGAATTAAGATTATAAGATTTAAATTTAGTGAAAAATATATGATTAGAAAAGAGATAACATTAAGGGTATATTTGACCCGACTTATTTTTTTATACTTAAAAGTCACTTTTAAGTTAAATTTAAAAATTAGAGCTTAAATAAATAAGTTTAAGGTAAAAATAATTTTAAAATTAACGAGACTCATGCTATTAGTTTTTAGTTATTTTTACTCAATTCTTTATTTCTTTCTTCATATCTTCTTTATTTCTTTTCCATCAATCATCTATTTTATTTTTCACATAAATTTACTCTATTTTATTTTCAAGCATCTTATTTCTCTCCGCTTGCTTGAGGGAGGTTGTCTTTTCTCATTTGTCAACGGTTATAAGTGAGTTGATTTGGGTAGGCAGGCTTCATTAAGAGCCATGTGTCTCTAGTCCAAATGTTGACTGGGTACCCACACAGACCAGCCCTATGAATGGTTTACTATTAAGGATTTGGATTTTGGACCTTCAAAATTCAAAAGCAGGAGGCCCATGAAACACTCCTGAATTTGATTTCAAACATGTGATTCTTATATGTTTAATTAATTTTTGCATTTGATTATAGCTTTGTTAGTGTGTAGGGATTTAGTTACAATTTTTTTAAAAGTAAATTTTACCTGTAGGAATTTAATTAAAAAATTATAAAAAGTATAGCATCCTATCGATTAATTTAACCGTTTTTAAAATAGATTTTAGATTTATTATAGTTTTATAAAAAGAAATTAAATTTGACTTTTATGCGGTTTGAACTGATTGTATCATTTTGTATATTAAACTTTGTCATTTTGTTTCCATGCAATTAAAGGATTCTTCTTTAAATGGTTAAGATTGACACTTTTTAGTGAAAACGTGGAGACAACTGTATTTTTTTCTCTCTCTCCTGCAATAGAATTTTAATTTTATTAAAATTATAACTCCAATTCAACTGACCCTGATGTCCCCATGTTAGTGTTCGATCTCTCTCTCTCTCTCTCTCTCACTAATAATTCACAAGTGATGATGTGGTTTGTGTGAATTGGTGTGTTCCCATGTTATACTATATGAAGTTGCTGAACTTACATGGGAAAAAGGACAACTTTTTTATGCATGGCTTAGGGCTACGACGTGTGTGGTAAAACCCCCGCACCCGCCACCATTAAATACAACATGGGACTGATCGAGAAGCCTCACGTCCATAGTGAAGCAAGCCACGAGCTTGCCCCTCCAAGGAAAATCAACGTTAAATGGCGACAATGTTTACTGCAACTTATTGTTTTGATTTGAAGAAAAACTGCTCAAAAACGCCCCAAATTACTACACATATCTCTAAGTTTAAATATTAATTTTCCCTAGCTCAAGCTGGGGCACTTGCCCATTCCCATTGTCTTCTCCCTTGTTGGTGTTAGATTTGACCCAAAATTTACCAAAAGACCCTTCTATTTCCTCAAGCGTTTTACCCCGAGTCTCAGGAAGCACAGTGTAAAAGAATATCCACCCAAAAGTAGCTATGCCACAATAAAGGAAGAAAGCCCCACCAATGGTGATAGCTTTAGACAGGGACAGAAAAGTCATTGAGATAATCCCACTCGTGGTTCTATTCACATCAACACCCGCAGCCATACCCTGCGCCCGCAACCTCAACGGAAATATTTCGGAGCTGTAGACCCACGTCACGGGTCCCGCCCCAATCGAGAACGAGGAAAAGCTCTTTCCATACACCTTCACCTGTGCTTCGTTTATTTACCTGAACGACATCGTCGTTGCAACTCTCGGGGATCCCTGCGGCTTGTTTGATGTCGGCTAGCCTTAGCTCAGCTTCTTCCTTAGTGTCTGAGGTTTTCTTAAGCACTTTTGTTGCGTCTCCCAAACGACCCCTCATCACAAGCCATCGTGGAGACTCCGGCATCGCCAACACTCCCACCGTTAGGAGTATCGAAGGAATTGCACCGGTTCCAAGCATCATTCGCCATCCCAACTTCAGTGTCATCTTCGAAAATGCATAGTTAGATATATATCCAAGTAATATCCCTACATTGATAAATACCCTCAAAATCATATCATCGTATTATCAAATTTATACTCGATCTTCTAGTAAAGTATATATATCCAAATAAATGAAATAAAATGACGAACATCGGTGAAGGAGGTAAGGAAGCCACGGGAGGAGGCCGGAGAGACCTCAGAGGTGTAGACAGGAGCAATCATGAGGCCATAGCCCATGCCAATGCCGGCGACGAAACGGCCGAACATTAGAAAGGCATAGTTTGGAGAGAAACCCATGAGAATGGCTCCGGCGAAGAAGATGGCACCGGCAAAAACAATGGTGTAACGACGACCTATCCAATCGGAAGTTCTACCGGCAAGGCATGAGCCTATCAGAGAATAGAGGTTGAAGATTCCAATCAAGATCTCGATTTGCACATCCGAGACTTTCAGGTCCTTTTTTATGTATATGGCTGCTCCACTCATCACTCCAATATCTGTAACATCATGCGTATACTAGTTACGACTTACATAAAAAAAAAAGTTACCACTTAGCAATTAATCTAACTATATTAGTGTAGTAACATGTGTCTTGGTGTTAAAATTATAATTATATTTTTAAATTTACAAAAAAAATTATTAGTATATATGTTTGTAAATATTTATTAAGTATATATAATTACAAATATAATATACATTAAAATAATTTTACATTCACACATATCTTATACCACTTTAATTTAAAATTAAATGTGTGTTTCAAAAATATTATCTTTATAAATATATTCGTATTTTTTAACTTAAATATATAAATTTTTTTAATAAGGGATATTAAAATTGGAAATATCTGAAAATATTTTTTTTGTAATTATTAACTTTTTCTTTATTCATATGAGATTTATTATTTGAGTGTGATGTTTTGGGTGCATAAACTAATATGATTATAATTTAATTTAATTTAAACCAATATATATATATTTTAAAATTTATTATTTTGTACGTTGTCACGATTGAAATGATAAAAAATAATTAATTTAAAATGAAAATATTTTTTGGATAGAAATTAAAGAATCATTGTGATGATAATAACTGACATAAGATTTAATAAATAGAAAAAGTCTTTAGTTGTTTTAAATTTTTTTTAAAAAAATTGAAATGATAAAAAAAATCATATAGAAATGGTTAATACATTAAGCAATACATATTACATATTTTTAATATGTGTGAAAATTTTGAAATTTTAGCTATAATATTGTTTGGTACAAAATAGTGTATACTATAGAGATAGAGAATAAGATTGTTTTTACATCATCATATGATTTTTTTAGAATATAGTAGTAATTGATTATTGATTCATGCATCTACGTGTAATGAATGCTTTACTTAATAATGTTTATGTTCTCTTAGAAATCATTTATAGTACAGAGCATCATGCAAAATATTGTCCCAGAAAACACTGTTCTTTCCTTTTACCTTTTATTTTGTTTTGTTTTGTGTGCAAAAGTCGTTTTTATTTTTTCCTTCCTGAAAAATTTTACGATTTTCGGCACATGCTACAGCTCCGAAGAAACTATGTTTCTCCGATGTAATCAAGGATTTGCAGCAGAGAGCAAGACAAATATATATACTGGAATATGAATGAACATATTAATTAATATATATTATAAGACTCACCATAGCCAAGCAAGATGGAAGTCGTGGTGGCCAACATAGCACAAGCAAAAGCGTACGTGTTCCGTTTGGGCTTCTTTATTGGAGGATCGAAATCCTCATCAAGAATAGTTTTACGAGCTTCTTCAGTTTCAACTACCTTTCCCTCACTCATCTTCTTGACTTAGTTGAACTGAATATCCGCACAGGCGAAAATATCACAGTGAGAGAGAGAGAGAAAGAGAAGCGTATCAAATTGCTACCATGCATTTAATATTTAATTTTTGGGTGTCATGTATGATGATAAGTTTAGTTAAGAGATAAAGTAGTAATAGAGCTGGCATATGCATGGTGCATGGTGCATGGTGCATGGTGCATGGTGCGTGGTGCATGTGAGTGAGGCTTATATAGACCAAAGGCTTTCGTCACCTAAGACTAATTAAGGAGTCTCACAGACTCTCACATGGTAGAAAACAAAACTCTCCCGTCTAAACCATGGCCGGCCATGAGCGGGCTCAAAAAATTTAAAAACTTCAATACATATTGTATTTATTTTTTATATTGGTTTTTAAGTTTGTATTGTTTTTTGTAAATATATAGATTATAAGTGTTGCATCTTTTTAAGTCTACTTTTTTTTATATATAATTAAGAAAAATAAGTTATATAATAACAGTATAAAACAATTTAATAATATATTCTAATAACAATAGTCATGCTTATGCATGATGAAGTTATTAGCTTTTACCATGAATATCTTAAAAGTAACCTAGAGTATTTAAGAAATATTCAATGGCTAGGTACGAACTTAATTAACCCTCATTTTTTCACCACCTCTCTCGTTTACTTACTTTATTGTTAGAGTCCTTTTAGGTGATTACCATCATAATTCTCTCCCCACCATCAACAACATTATGCTACAAGACTAGATGATCAGCTCTGGATCCTCCTTGTGGTTTCACCACCGAGCAATGCTCATTCCACACTTATCTTTTATATATTTTTAACATGATTGTTATACACTCTGTAAGTCTATAGGGATATGTATATACAGAATCATCTAATGGACTTAACTTGCTGGTCAATTTGGTCCACCACAAATTTAAGTTGAGATAGACTAATTTTTTTTTATATAAAATATTATTCAAATTCATTTGAGTTGAATCGGCGGTAGTGAGTTAGATTGACTAACCGGCCAAAGACATATTAATGTTACTAAAATATTAAAAATAACTCACTCCTCAGTTATCACAACACAACGTTCATAATTAAGTTGGCATTTTTTTCCTCACTCTTTGTCTTGCATTCTTGTACAATTAACACAAATTTAAAGTTATTGGAACATTTTTTTTCAAAAAATAATTATTTTTTATTTTAGGCGAATCAATCTGTTTTGTCTACTAATCCATGGTCAGCAGAAATGGAATGACTTTTTACAGGGTTATCAAAAAGTGAGTTTGGTTGGCCCATCTTTTGAGCAACCTATAGTGGGTCGAGCCGAGTGAACCAAGTCGGCATACTTTCACACCTCTAAATATGTAATGCAATGTAATACAATACAAGGAAAGGAGAAAAATCAAGAAGGCTATGGAAAAAAAACCACAATGGAAGTATTGAATTCTTACCTGTGTATATTGGTGTTTAAATAATCTATTATGTAGGTCTCCATAAGTGGAACACATTTCACGAGAAATGCGAGCAAAACACTTTGAACACTTTTTTATTTATCAAAACTTTTTAAAAATGACAAATTTTTGTAGATTTTACATTGTATTTAATGATTTTTTAAAAAAAATTATTAGTTTTTCTAATTTTATAGTTTTTAATAAATTTTAACAAATTTCTCTTGTCTCATTAATTTATGAAATTAAGAAAATACTAAATAAGCTTATAATTTTTTAGTATAAATCTATCTACTTATTGTCATTTTGATACTTAAACAAATGTTAATACTATCAATTAAGTCACACATTTTATTAAATTTTGAATTAATGTGATTAAAGGATTATACTTTAAAATAGTTATTTAAAAAAATATAACAACATTGTAGAGATTAAAATAGCTATTTACTAATTTTTTTCTTTCTTCCATGTAGAAATCCCAAACGCAAATTTGGCCTCGTGCGACGGCTCGCAGCCACAAAATGACAAATCAGTAGGGTCCCCATATCTTTAATAAGGGCTTCATTACTTTAATAGGAATATAGGTTCAACTCATTGAGTAAAGTATGTAAATATTATAATTTTTTTAATATTGTGTTGAGTTCTTATGGATTAAAAAAAAATTATATTAAAGTAGAGGCACGCACAATATTTATGCTGAAAAATTATTTTTTGTTAAACAAAAACTCTATCAATGAAACAAATCAAACTACTTTAGACTAGTTATGATTTATGTAAGTGTTATGCTATGTGTTTACGTAGCATGCATGCGCACTCATTATATAGTAACCCATGTTTCTCATTATATAATATGCCTTCACAGATGAAAAGAAGGACTCCAAATAAAAATCTTAAATAGTAAATAAAGTTGTCACGCAACGTTTATCAGTTTTTTTTAGGAGAATGGCTGGTCTGTCAGACCTCTAGTTCCTTGTCGTCTTCCCAAAGCTTTGGCTTTTTGTTCATGAATTATTATATGATTCAATCCCTGAAGCACGGATTCGTGTGTGTATACGTTGCATATTACCATAAGAAGACAATTCAAGTTTTTTATTTATATTTTTTTGGTCAATATCCGTGATTTTATACATGAATTGCTATGAATTCCGATCAATTACTTATATTTAACATACCATCAAATATCAAAGACTATTGAGACTTAAATGTTTTCCCAAAAATGCATCAACGTAAAAAATAATTGGAGCTCGACTACATTCAAAGTTCAATATTAATACGATTTTTTAGTTTACGTATTAAAAAAGTAGTTATATATGATAGTACACATGCAGTTATTATATACTTTTCATTTTTTTTCCATTATTGTATTTTTGTTATATCATATTACCTATTAATTATGACATTTTCAAAGAGTTTATAAACAACTTATTTAGACTATATTACAAATACTAGTAAGAGTTTTTGATAAAACTTATAAAAATATCTAATGACTAGTCAATATAAGGTGATTTTAGCCTTTTATTTTTGTTTTTTAAGTTTTCCAAGATAGCATATAAAAATAGCTTATGTGGAACTTTTAAAAAGATCCATCTTTAAATCCTACTAAGACAAAAAAACAAAGATAGAGTGTGTGCAATTTTTTGTACATTGTGAGCTATAAAATACATAAAATTCTATAAAAGAACTACACATTTATTAAAATTTAATTAAAAATTAAGTATTGCTTGTAAAAAATAAAGTGACAAATATTGCCACCGTGCCACACCAATGAAGATTGCCACCATCTAATGAGATGAGGGAGACACACAATAAACATCAAGAAAAATGAAAAAGAAATTAAAACAACACACACGGATAAGGAAGTTATCATTTGCTGATAGATCAAACAAAAACACTAATCAAATGAAATAATCATGCTAGAAATAAGCAAATCGAGTAGTTTATACATATCATATCATAAATAACAGTCAATCAACAGAAGAAATTAATACATGCACAACATTAACCTTCAAGCAAATCAATGCAACACACAAACATGAACCAACTAGCTAGAGAGACGACGAAAAGTATATCATAAGAGATACCTTACAACCCTTTATGGCATTTTTAATGTGCAATGTGTCCTATACCACATCACATATAGTGAAATGTTGTGACCTTCTCCCTATGACCCATATCTCCACGGAGAATATCTTTCTAGAAACAGAGTAGCATGATCACAAGCTCATACTCTACCGACCTAAGCATGCAAACAGTATTCACCCTAATATGGAATGGTAACAACATTAGGTGGAACATGCAAATCAAGATTCACCTAATATAGTATGGAAATGGAATTAGGTGATAACATGTACATGATAATACTCTCCAATCATGGATAAAATGTAGTAATTCGTCAAGAATGTTAATGTGTATGCCACCAGAAACACAACGAAAACTAGTGTTCATGATGTTATGAGGATTGGGGAGTGTCAAACGCTAGGAGTATTGCTGTCAAAAAAGAAAAAACTCATTTTAAAAGTTTTAGGGTTTGAATAATCGTTTGGGGTGTCTGATAAGTATTCCCCAACATAGATATAGGCTTTGAATGTAGGTATTTGCACTGCTCTGAAAAGCCCAAAGACTACTAGCCCTACATGTGACCATTTTCAATTTTGAATTCGACCCAATGTAGACAATCATATCATAACTAACCTAATATTTTCTCTCTCTCAAAAAAAAAAAAAAAAGACACCCAATATTACAGCAAATTAAAAATATTGTTGTAAAAAATGGTATTCTTTGACATATGTAAAAATACTTTAGTTAACTTTTAATATCGTAGGAATATTTTTAAAGTTTAAAAATAAAAAATAAAAAATAAATGTAAAAATGAGAGTCACAGTAAGTTAGAAAATAGTTTTTCACATTCTAATAAGAATGTAACTTTTCCTATCCCATTAGAATGTGAATAAAAATTATATAAACATGAGAATATAACATTTTTAAAAATAAAAGATATCTAAAAATATTTTTTATAATCTCCTAACAAATATGTTTCATCTTCATATGTTTTTTAAACATAGGATGTTTAATAACTTTTAGTAGATTTTTTTTAAACCATGTTTTTTTTAATCCATGGAGTTAAAATCCAAGACTTTACAATGAATATTGTTTCTTTCTTTTTATTTGCTATTTTTTTTTAAAAAAAATTATTTTATTAATGTATATTTTCCCTTTGTATCATGACTTTTTATTTTTTTTATAGAAAATAAAATAGGAGAGGTTAAATTACTCTAATAATTTTCAAATTAAGAAGAATTAAAATGTAAGAGACTAACAAAATCACATCCAAATTATAAACACTAAAAAGATAAAACGAATAATTTAAGGTAATTTAAGGAATAGAAGAAACAAAACTTGGATTGTGTCTTTAGGGATGATGCTGAAATCCCTAACCTAAAATTCCCCTCCCTGATGGCTTTACCAGAGGTAGTTCGTTCCGACATTCTCTTTGTCTTCATTATCACACGACAAGCTGTTTCTGTTTGTGTTCTGATTCACACTGATCATATGCAGGTTGGGTTGAGACTGCTCCTTTCACCCGTTACTTCCAACCTTCTTCTCCGCACAGCATGGTATCATATGCTTGCTTCCCTTCAATCATTTTCATTTAAATCATAAAAAAAACATTTTTTTATACTCATCAACACCTTTTTCAGTGATATTGGGTTACTTGTTATAGCTGTTCAATAGGGCTTGCGCTTCCCGTGTATTCCACGTTTAAAGCTATTGAGAACAATGACCCATATGAGCAACAAAGGTGCCTATTGTATTGGGCAGGTTCTATTTTTTCTTCAACCTCCATTTCCTTGTTAAACATAATAAAATTGATTCTTTTTTGTTAGCATTAATTTTCTATTAATTTGATTGGTATTAGTGATGCATGCTAAATTGCCAATACCTTTATGATGAGTAGAATACATATATTGAGGTCACGGGTTAAGACTTAAGAGGACTATTCTGGTGTATTTTGATTTTTCCTTGTACAACTTAAATACAATTTTGGTAGTTTTTATCGTATGAGGGTATATATCTTTGGAAGTTTTGGGTCATTGCTTATGAATTTGAAATGAACTCGTTTGAAGAATTCTCAAGTTAGTGGGATTGGGTGTAACTTTAGGCTACTAATTGTGCTCTTTTATAATCTGTGCTATTATAACGATTTACTTTGATGAGTTCATTCAGTTGATGGATTTGTCTGCATGTGTATCAACACCGATCTCTCTTGTGGTTTTCAGCTTATGGTTCTTTTAGTGCTGCAGAAATGTTTGCTGAAAAATTATTTTCCTGGTATGGACAACTTCTCCATGTGTTTTATTATTTTTAAGTAATTCAGGTTTTTCATTTTTCTTTTCATGGAAGCTTACCTTGGTATCTGTTTCTGATATTCATTGCTAAACAAGTTATTTTTATTTTCTCATTTATCTTGTGATCCTAGTTGTCTGTATTTATGTTCTTCTGAATGACATTTAAAGATTTCAGTTCTGATATGTTTGTTTGCTTTCAGATTTTACTTGAGGCATTATGATCTAACAAGGTTTGTTCACCATATTTAATTAGGATTCCACTCTATCATCACATGAAGTTTGCATTTCTTGTTTGGCTACAGCTGCCCACTCTTGATGTAAGCTTAACCAAATTGCTGCACTTATTCACTTCCTGCTATGCTTTCTGAATTTTCTTAGTTAATACCTTATCTTGGTAGTTTTGTTCTTGTATTGTTTTTTTTAATTCTTAAGGGAGATGTCTTCTGTTCGGTTCTTTTACTCCTTTCACACTTGTTCTCTAATAAAATATGTTCTTTTTCAAACACAATAAATAAATAAACAAAACCACGTGATACTTGTTGAACAGGGTGCAAGACAAATGTATTCTAGTCACTTGCAGCCATTCCTGTTGAAGCATCAAGCTAGAATGGATCTGATTGTTGAATTTGTGTATGGTGCAATGGTAAGAAGTTGCTCATAGATTTCATTATTGTTGAAAATGCATTTTTCATCTGGTTTGATTTTCCAATTGTGGGTTATTATTTGTCTGTTAGGACAGAGGGTGTTCTTATTATGCTGTTTAATTTATTATTATTGTCCATAGGAGTTTGGCTAGGTACTGTTTGTGTGCCAGGGATTGTGATTTAAGAAGGTGCTTCTTATCAAATTTGTTTTATGAATTGCACAGGACTGACTTGGCAATCTTCCCCATTGTTCATATTGTTGCATATTGCATATATCATTTCATGCATAAATTTCTTATGTACTGTAAAAAATATAAATTCTTAAAAAAGAATTTTATTAATTGATTTCTGACCTTACAGAGTAAAATTATTAGTGCATACAAACCAGAATTGGAGCTTGCAAGAACTCTTGCAGTGAAGTTTTTAATGACAGGTATGCGTGTGAACTCCGTAGCTCTATTATGCTGACATTAAACTCTCCATTTCAATTCCAATCTGTTATTCTAAAAGAAAACAACACGAGTCAATGGAAAATCAGTGCTAGTTTAAACCATTTAGCTTCCCTATTCTTCGTTCTGGAAACATTATATTTAGTAGTAGGTATGTAATATGTTGTCATTAGAATCATGGGAACTTAATGCTATTTGGGTATAACTAGACATAGTTGTGTGGATATGTAATTTCAGTATGACTTTTTTTAATTCTGTGCACATTAGCTTTTATTTATTGTGGCTGTAGTATGTGGGATTATGGTCTCTTATGTCATCACATGGATTGGTTTTCCTTAGTTATGAAATACATTTTGGTTTGTTATTGATTTTTCAGCTAAGAAATCTGTATAGTCATTTGGTTATTTTCTGTATCAGCAACTCAGATGATTAGGAATTTCATTCATCCAGTTGGGAGGGAGTTAAATGACATTGAACCCCAAAAGAGGCAGGTTCAGGATTCAGAATCAGAAGAAGAGTAATACATGTTTTCTTCTCTTCTCATTATAACAATAAAACCTTATTCCCCTAAGTGAGGTTGATTATATGGATCACATGAAGTCATTGGGCACGATTAGTTAAAGGAAAAAATTAGGCCGGCTAGTTTTTAATGAACGAATGTAATGATTTGCATGTGGTTCTGAGTTTTGATTATTAGTTCTGATAATTTTTTTAGTTTTATTTATTTTCTTGATTTTCACTCGCTATACATATTTGATGTAAATACTGATTTTCGTAGCAGTTGTCTTGGGAGTATTATAGACTTATAGTATTATAGAAGTACATAGTTAGGACCACGTTTATGCTTGCTGACCTGTAAGCATCGAACAACCATATGATTATACTTTATGTATTTTATGCTGGTGATTTTCGACAAACAGTATTGTGAATGTTTGAGGATTCATCATTCATATATTATTGTTCTTTTTTTGACAGATATACAGAATTAATTCCCTCTTACTATGACATACGATTTAATATACAGTATATGGTAAAGACTAATTTAGGCATGTAATTACACTCAATTTACAGGAAAAAAAAATTGTCTAACAGTGTTGAGTAACTTGAAAGCTTATTTGACCAAAACAGATTTGTTTAGTAAAATAGCTTATTTTATTGGTTTGTAGGATTTTGTTTTTGAAATGTTACTTCGTGTAGTGTTTAAGTTTATCAGCTTATAAGCTCTTAACTTACTTTTTTATTTTTATTATCTTATTAGAATTTCTCCTTTGTTCTTATGTTAAGAAAGTCTTCAGACTTTTGTTCACTTTCACCTCTTTTTTACTTTTATCGAATATCATTTCTTTATAATATAAAATCATAAAAATTATAATATAAATTCATTAATATTCTCTTATTTTATTTAATATATTTTTTTTTAAAATGAGAATAAAATTGGAAAAAAGATTGTACTAATTTTAAAGTTATTTTATATTGATCAATTACTTTTAAAACTAAATTTATCAAATATCAATTTAATTAGTTAGTTTGTCGGTTTTTAATTTTCAATTTCAAGCTTTAAACTTTTACCTAACCTTTTGACTTTCAGTTATTCACAAGTTTTATCAAATACAATGAAAATAAACAAGCCGTTTGTCATTATTAACTTGTTATGTGAGCAATTTACGTTAAAAAAATAATGGCATAATGGACTAAAATTACTAAATTTTAAAAATAAATAACTATATATACAATAAAATTTATCGAGAAATTAAAATTACACAATCATAAAAACTGCGTATCAACCCATTGGGATGATACAGTAATGTAAAATTCCGCACTGTATTTACACATGTGATTTTTTTTTTCTTTTTTCTAAAATGAAGTACTGCAGATTTACTTTTGTATTAATTTAATTTGAAAAATACCAGTCAACTGTGCATTTCTGTCTGAACTCGCGATCTGATTCCTTCTCCTCAATAATAACATATCCTTGTTAGGTGAGGGTGAAAGAAGAATCTGAGAAACTTGTTACGCAATCAGCATCACTCTCAAAGTTCAAAGGGGAATGAATGCTTTTTCTCACAACAACAACCTTGATCGTTTCATTACTGTTTCCCCTTAACCCCAAATAGATATAAAACACAACAAGAATCTCGTTTCGGGGATACAATGATTGGGCGCAGAGACAGAGAGGGACCCTTGATGAGGAACAACAGCACTAACTCTCTTCGCAAATCACGGGTCCTAACCTCAGTTGCAATTGGTGTCCTTATTGGATGCGGCTTCGCTTTCTTGTTCCCCAATGGCTTCTTCGTTTCCGACTCTGTTGCCCCTAATCGCCATATTCCTCTCGCTGGATCCAAGACCCAGGTTTTATTTTCGTCAAAGACTCCACCTTTCTGTTTTTTCTTACTGTTTCGGCTTTTGGGTCTCATCACAATCTTCATCACTTCTGTGATTATCGTTGACTGGGAATTCCCAATGTTCTGACCAACTGTTTCTCTTGTTTTGTTTTTTGAATTGTGTTTGATCTTGCTGATTCTGCTAGTTTTGGATCTATCTTCCCTCATTATATTATCCACGGAGAAACAATACAAACTTCTTTCATCTTTTAAGATCTGTTAACATTTCTGTTGTCATTTTTGCCTGGCTTGTGTTGAATAGGGATAATAGCAAGGATAGAACTTGTATGCAGTTTCTTGATTGCTTTTGATATTGCTCTCTAATTAGAATTGAAGTATTTCCTCAGTAATCTGCATAATAGAAGTTTGCATTAAGGATCAATATAGGTTACCAAGATGATACTCCAATTCTGATTAGTGATTAGAGAATAGCACCAAAAAGCATACAAGGAACAGTTAAGTTTTGCGCTAATAGTAATGTTAGTTTTCAACGTGTGGATCAAAATGACCTTTTTTCCTGGATTAGTTGATCCTGAAGATAAAACTGCCCAAGTCTGGTTGATTTCTCTACGTAGGGATAAAGCACTATCCTGGTTTATATCTAAGACCGTAATTCTGTTTGTAAGATGATTGGGGATTTGGCTAATATTGTTAAGTTTTTTCACACATGCTTAAAAGTCAATCTGGGCGTAATGCATAAGTCTACCTACCAATCCTTTTGCCTTGGTTTGTATAGAGTATAGATAGAATGTTATCTTTCTTTGGTTGGTTTACACATGGTTTCTCATGGTTTATAGGATTGAATTTTAGTTTATGCACAAGCTAATTTTATTTTTGATTGAATTTTATCTTGCATTAGTATCTTTCTATATGAAGGGGAGTGTTAAGCTGCTAGCAACATACTCTCTAACACAATCTTTACCATTGGTTAAAATTTATCAAAAACCACAAAATTATAAGTGAGACTCATTAAACGAGAAGTGGGGTGGTCTACAAAATTTTGTGATTTCCAGTAAATTTCAAACAATAGTTGAGAATGTGTTTGAAAGAGTGTGTTGCTAGTATTTCTCCTATATGAAAAAAGAGTCCTGTGGCATGACAACATCATTTTTGTGATGGATATTGTTCTGACAGAAAAATTCAGCTGGATGTGAATCCTCGGATCGGGTCAACATGTTGAAATCGGAGTTTGTGGCGGTATCAGAGAAAAATGCTGAGCTGAAAAAACAGGTGAGAGAATTGACTGAAAGGCTTCAGCTTGCGGAGCAAGGGAAAGACCAGGCTCAAAAGCAGTTCCTTACATTAGGAAAACAGCCTAAAGCTGGACCTTTTGGTACTGTAAAGGGATTAAGAACCAACCCTACTGTTGTTCCTGATCAATCTGTGAATCCAAGATTGGCAAAGATATTAGAGAAAGTTGCAGTTAAACAAGAGCTTATAGTTTGTCTTGCAAACACCAATGTGAAGGAGATGCTGGAGGTCTGGTTCACCAATATCAAGAGAGTTGGCATAACCAATTATCTAGTTGCTGCTTTAGACGATGAGACTGCAAAGTTTTGTGAATCAAATCAAGTCCCAGTGTATAAAAGAGATCCAGATGATGGTGTTGATACCATTGGAAGAACAGGGAGCAACCATGCTGTCTCTGGTCTTAAATTTCGTATTCTAAGAGAATTTTTGCAGTTGGGATATAGCGTTCTTCTATCAGATGTTGACATTGTATATTTGCAGAATCCTTTTGATCATCTATACCGTGATTCAGACGTGGAGTCCATGAGTGATGGTCATGATAACATGACAGCTTATGGCTATAATGATGTGTTTGATGAGCCTACAATGGGTTGGGCTCGATATGCTCATACTATGAGGATATGGGTTTACAACTCTGGTTTCTTCTATATCAGACCAACAATCCCTTCAATTGAGCTTTTGGATCGTGTGGCAACACGACTTTCAAAGGAGCAAGCATGGGACCAGGCTGTTTTCAACGAGGAACTGTTTTACCCCTCACATCCTGGTTATGATGGGCTTCATGCTGCCAGAAGAACTATGGATAGGTATCAATTCATGAACAGCAAGGTCCTGTTCAAGACAGTGAGGAACGATGCTAGCCTCAGCAAATTGAAGCCAGTAATTATTCACGTGAATTACCACCCTGATAAGCTTCCCCGAATGAAAGCAATTGTCGAATACTACGTTAATGGGAAGCAAGAGGCTCTCAAACCTTTCCCTGATGGCTCAGATTAGTAACCTTGTATCTGCAGCTGAGGGTATATTTTCTTGGTGTCAATTGTTTAGAACAGTTTTACAGTAGATTTTATTAGTTACAAAACATATGTGCAGGTAAAAAAACAGATATCATTTTACGAGCACATTTATTTATGTTTTTAGGCACCTTTTTGAGATGGTTCGGCCTTTTCTTCTATTCGTTTTTCACGCTTGCTTTAGGTGGGGTTTACATAAGATTTCTTCTGTAACATTTGTTGTATGCTAATTTGAAGTTTTTGCTGTTTTTATCTCAACCCCACGTACAGATTGGAAAATAAATATATATTTAGGCCCTGGAGACCTATATGTTAGGGGCTGCGGGTATATTGTCTTGGTGTCTCAATTGGTGTCATGTATATGATTTCATGGTCAAGGGAAATACTCATAGGTGAAGCATAAAGGTGACACTTAAGAGGGAAACAAAAAAAATGGTTAGCTCTGCCAGGGTTTATGAAAAAGCCGACACTATCTCAACACCTAAAGAGGAGGATCTCCTCCATAGGAGTACGAAAAAGATTGAGGAACTTCTAAAGGCTATGTTGAAGGATCTTCCATATCTTTTGTGGATAAGTTATTGGAACCTGTCGGAGAAGGAGAAAAGCCAATGGAGTTGGAAGAAAACGTGATGTTCACTCTTTGGCAAGTCTATCAATTCGTTCAAGTAGTACTTTAAAAATTGTAAGATCGAGTGTCGAATTTACAGAAACTTTGACTGTATTCAGAGTTTATGTATATATTTAATTTTCAAGCAATTAACGAATTGATTTAAATATTTGCAATATGTGGCATTAAATGTAAATTTGACATAAAATTAAACTATAAAGCTAGTATGTGCAAGGACGAGAAAAACAAATACTCGGAGTAGTGAAGTGATGGAGAATTACGGGCATGTTTCAGGCTTAGCCTACCAAAGCTCCTCTAAATGCAACGTTAATAATTTTTCTCTATTCAATATTATTTCAGTTATCACCCATATATGCTTGTATATTCTAGCCATGATTCCTCACATGAAAGAGTCTAACCTACCTAATTTCTCACATAATCCCTTAAAAGATAAATTGCATTATGAACAGAGATGTATAAACTAGGTTATATAACACCATTTTATCCCTATAAATGGATTATTTAGATATTCTTTTTTCAATTCTTAAGAGATAAACATTTTCCAATGTCTAAACCTTATAACATCACATGAACATGGGTGATCAAGCCACAAACATGATAATAAGTACAGAAAAGAGACAATGATACTGAAATAACATTAAATAGATAGTTAGAATCATTACATCAAGAGTGTTTGATTGCTAAGCTCCCAACAATGGGTGGTTTAGTCTCTCATTGTCATGAGAGACTTACAAACACAAACAGGGGTGAAGGTAATGGAAGAGAATGGAGGAAAATGGAGAGGAAGGAAAGGAAAAGTTCCAAATGAATGGGTCTCCCTCCAATGGACGTGCCCTAACTTCTTGTGCTCTATGGAATGCTAAAAGAATGTGAGCGAGGCTGCACGCTAAGCGAGGAATAAGTGACCACGCGCTATTCGTGCACCATGTGCTAAGCGCGCATGCACGTGCCATCTGGCTTCCCAAGTGGCTTCTCGCGTTGAGCGAGGGTGGCGCACTAAGCGAGTGTGAAGCGCTAAGTGAGACTCTCTAGTTCTTCAAATCCCTTTTATGCCTTCTAATGTGTCTCTACAAAAAAAATATACCACCAAAAACACTATAAATTTACCAGTTTGAGACCTACCGGATAAAAACTTAGAAGATGCCAAAATCCTAATGTTAAAGACAAAAAGAAGCAATAAAAAGAAGGGAAAATTAGATAATTTATGTGTGATTTAATTACAAAATTTACAAATACATTGCAATTATCACGTTAGTAAGGAGGTGATGGAGGAAGTACCAAAGGAAAGAGATGAGGATTAGAAGATAGAAGGGTCAGGGATCCCTCTATTTGATGTGAAACTCTTGAGATGGTCATCCCATGGTTAAACAAGCTAGTGGTGAATGTTCTAGGCAAACATGTTAATTTTTGAATTATTGAATCGAAAATCCAAAGAGCCGTGGCATGCACAGGGAAGATCCAAATTATCAACCTCCATTATAGGTAGTTTCAAGTAGTATTCAACAGTTAAGACAAGTATAATTTTGCGCTCTTTGAAGAACCTTGGATGGTGGCAGATCACTACCTTATAGTGCAAAGATGGAGACATTTTTTCTTGATGAATGCAGAGCAAGCCAAAAATATTTTCATTTGGATAAGAATTTAGAGACTTCCGATCGAGCTCTATAATGATATTTTCCTTAAACGTATTGGTTCTAGTTTGGGAAAATTCCTCTAGATCGATAAACTGACGTCAATCCAGTCAAAAGGAAAATTTTCTCGCATTAGCGTGGAGTTGGATTTAGAGAAACCTCTAGAGACTCACATCTATGTTAGAGGACATAAATTGTTGCTCGAATATGATGGTCTACATCCAATAGTGTGGACGTGTTGGGCACAAGAGGGACCATTGTGCTGAATTACAGATGATGACAACGAAGGATCAAAACCCTACATGAAAGGAACCTATCAATGACAACAAAGATGCAAGTCGACCTAGCCAACGAATCCCAAGGTCATACATAAGCCCTAACAAAGCAATATCTGGTGAAATTAATGCAAATGATGGAAATAATGATGAGAGCCGTTTTGGTGTTTGGATGATTGCCCAATAGAATTGCCGGAGAAATAAAAGAGAATGTTAACGTTAAAAAGGATGAGAATTGTGACACCTTCTATCCCAATATACATATTTATATAATAAAATACATGGAAATGCGGAATTACATAGAGTTCACGTGGGTAAAAGGTTTACATTCACGTTAATCATAAAATTAAAAACTTATTAAATAAGGGTTTGAAATCATCTTCGACCCAAAACAAGGTCATCCAATTTTCTTTTTTTACAAAAAGAAAACAAGTTAAGCAATAAAACAACATGTTCAGAACATTATGCAAATAATATAGAAACCTATGCTTCAATGTCATATCCTATCAGAGCGTTATGTCTTAGCATCCTCTAGGATGAGATTCTTTAAAGCAATTCACTTAATTATCTACTCCCACAAACACAAGGTTCGAGATCAACACAAAATTCAAACACAATCAACACACGAGGAGTGAGTCATCACATTCCTCAATGAATAGAGATAAACAAAAGCATACAAGTATGATATAAATATAAAAATAATATAATTATAACAATATAGGTATAACAAGGCTCAACTTTGATACAGTTTGCATCATTTCAACACTCAACACGTAACATCACTTGTCCTAGAATTTAATCAGAAATCACATTCCACGCCTTCATGATTAATCACATATTTAAGACAATACATCTCAAATACAATACTGCATCTCACACTTACATAATTCATTATACACTATCACATAACAAGTCACAATGATCATTACCCAAGCGTTATGCAACAGATACACTAAGACTGAATCATATATGCAATGTGGTACCATGTCAGTGAAAAACAACACCAAGACACTTAGGAGTACATAACAAGACACGTCACACAATGGGTATGTTAGATCACTCTCACTAAGTGAAATCATAAGGTGACTAGTCGGGGTCACTGTTTTGCGAGAATGCTCCAACCATATGGGATTAACATAGGCTTAAAGGAGCACTCAAACTGAATGTATTTACCCCCAAGGCCTAGACTCCGAAGAATTCGTTAGGATCTCACCTTCCTAATTTAGGTTCAAACACGTTTAACATATTACGTCACAATTTAACACTTAAGGTTTCTAACTTGGAATCCTACACCTTCCTTTTAACACCTCGCGCATAAACATTTATCTCAAGGTAAACATGAGTCGGATTATTGTATAATTCATAATTCACAACACAAGAAATATCAAATCAAGTATTAAACATCTCACAACGTCACAATCCACCATCACATGTTCACGTGCATCTCAGGAATTAACACAAGCTCAACTTTCCACTTATACTCAATCTCAATAACAATTTCATAATCCCAAAGCGACATGTCATTATGTCTTAAGAAACATATACACATCACACAGTAGTAACATTTTCATGGCAGAAAACACACATTATACAATAACATTCTTCCAACATTTAAGGCATATAACCATTCACTTATTCATTCGGTTAATAGCAACCACACATACTTGTAAAGTAAACAAGTATATCCTTACATTTCCTCCTAAGTTATTGTGACCTTTGTAGAATAAAATTACTATTAGAGGGGATGCATTAATCCTATTAAATTCATACTTATCTTGTTTGAAAGCTAAGACAATTATCTACAACTCGTGTTGATCACAGAAATCGATTTGACCATTAACTATGTCTAAACCTAAGGTAAACATTGAATCATTGCTTAATCCTGATAGCTCGACCTTTGCTTCATAATTTGACTCTCTAGGGGGCTATACAACTTCGAATTGGGTGAAACCAACGACATCTGTTAGCTAACATCCAAGGATACAACTTTCATGAGTATCGTAAAACCTAATTCAATTAGTTTCATAGTAATTTTTAGGCTACAAGTTAATTCACATTGTCAGGAAAATAGCACAGGCTTAAAACAATTGATTTTCACTAAGCATGAGTGTGCTCTCATCAAGCACAACCGTGCTTCACGAAAAACCTCCATTTTGTGAAGAAAAATAGGCACAATTCAGATCTCAAAACACACCCAAATTCAAAACAAATAGCACAAAACATGTGATCACAATATGGGGAACAAAATCTCTTAATCAATTTCAAGAAAACATGTCTGCAAGAATCAAGAATTCTCAAATTTTAAGGTTTCTAACATTCATAGCCAAACACTTAATTAAACCATCCAATTCGCATTAGGGCATCAATTGACCCATCAAACATGGACAATTCATAGTTATCATTATACAGACAAAATTAAAATGCATAAAACACCCCTAAAATTAACCTTATTTTGATCCTCTAAGAATTTCTACACATGTTCACTCTAACCCCAATTCCGATAAACTCATCCCTTACCTCTAGGTGGGCTCACGTGTGTAGTTCGATAGTGATAATGGTGTCTCTAGTGATTCCCTAAGATTCCTCAAGTTTTTCCTCTGACTGCTATATTAGGATTTCCAAGCGTTAGAGAGAAGGAGAAGAGATTGAACCCTTAATTTTACTATTTTTCTGCGAGAGACATTTTTCTCTATATAGATATTATTTCGCAAATCCCAACGATAGAAATGTGCGAAAATGAGTTTCAAAAGTGGCTTCCAAATTTTTAGATGATTCAATGGTTAATGAGTATGAGATCATAATTTTATTGGGATAAATTTGAGTGTATGCAAGAAAAAGAGAATTTTGGAAAAGGAAGAAGGGAGAACGAATTTAACAGAAAGAAAAAGCATAGAACATATAGTAAATGTAAAAATTGACTCAATATATTTCTATTTATAGTTAAGATACTCTAAGTCTATTATTTATTTTATTTTTTATAGAAAAAAAACTTTGTTTTACTCTTTCATTAAATAAATAACTAATTAAAATATTCATTTATTTTTTAAAACATCATTTTACTCTATTTATTTTTAAATACTATGACATTCTTTTTTTAATTAAAAAAATCTTTTTTCTCTCATTTATTTAGTTTCTAAATTTTTTATTAATTTTTAAATAAAATTCTTTTTATGGATCTTAAAAAAACAAGGTGTTACAAGAATCTTAAGGAGAGGCTTACTAGAATAAAGTATGAGAAAACTGTTGTTATTTCAGGAAATGAGGGAGAGGCGAGGTCCAAATTTGATGCTATGTCAATTAATGAGATTCCACCTATAAATAATAAGATTGCGACTGTTAATAATTCAAAAAGTGGAGCCATTGCTGCAGGAACTATTGGAGGTTCATCGTCAAAGGTAGCAGGAGAGCCTAAATCACGAAATAATGTAGTTTATACTAAACAGAAAAAGGGTGCACTTATCCAAAACTTGACTGCTCGGATGGTGAAGGCGAATATTAGCAAAGATGACAAGGTTTCTCATGTTAAAATCCGAAACACTTAGGGTGAGAAAAATCCTCAAGGGGGAAAAACAAACTTCAAGAAGGCAAACTCCTAAAATTAAGTATTAGGAGAAAACAGGTGTTGATATAGTGGCGAGTGCGAAGCTGAAGATCTCAAAAAATGAAGTGCATGAAGTCTCGAAGAAGAATGAAAGCTTGCTTCTGCTTAACATGAACATCCCTACGTTAGAAAACAAGGGGTATGAAGAACATTTTGTTCACGTGCATGTGGACCAGGAGGTCGTGGAATTTGTAGCACGTAGACGTCAGTTTGAAGAGGATTCAAAATTATCCATGGCTAAGTTTCACATGGACATTAGTAGTACGGTCTTGATGGAGAATGAAGATTCAAATGGAGAAAGTGACAGTCAGTCGCCAAATCAACCCTTAATTCCTTATGAATATTATAACTTGGAAATTGTCGTGGCACAATTGCGAGTGGATTTGGTGTTTTGATTAGGGACTTGATGAAGTATCATAATTCATTTTTTCTCATTTTGTTGGAAACTCACACGAGTGGTGATTGAGCTACAAGTGTCATTTGTAAGTTTGGGCTTCGCGGCTCCTTTATCCAAGATGCTACAAGTCATTCAAGAGGCATATGGTGTGTATGATGGCAACCAGATGATTGGACGGTGAAAGTTCTTAGGAACTTGACCCAACTAGTCCATATGAAGGTCAGATGGAGAAGTTATACCCTTCTATGAATGTCACAAATATAAGTGGCACAGTTATGACTTAAGAAAAAAACCTGTTTTCATCAGCATGATCAAGTTCATAGGAGCATTAAAATATTCCAAAAATCATTAGAATTGTGCAACTCAAAGGGATAAATACTAACATGATCATGAGATTGAACAGCTTCATTCACTATTGGCGTCTGACATCCTCAGTGCGACCCTTGATTATATGATTCCAGAAGAAAACAGATGAGAGATCAAGAGGTCCTCCAGGAGTCATCACTGTTGGTGTTATTGGTGGATATCCCTTCTTGCCTTCAATTGCACCATAACTACAAGTAAACAGGAATAATATCACTAAGTAGTAAGTTGTTTATCCATTCATTACAGATTACTAATTAAAAAAAAAATGTAGAGACAGGGCACTAGTTTTATTATTATAATTAATAAAACTAATAATCAAACAGTTAATTTATATTGTTGATTTATTGCGTGTTTTGTCAGGTTCATCATATTTTGTCTCACTGTTTTTTTTTTTTTTGTGTGGATTATTTTATCACTTTTATAGTCATTCTATTAGCTATTTCTATCTATATTAAAACATCGTCTTATTATTATATACTATGTATTGGGTTCTAAATTCCTTATATTATTATTATTATTTAGTTACATTGTTTTTTTAATGATATAATGAATTAGTGAATTACAAGCCTTAACAATTGAAATATATAAAAAAAATGGACTTTAGCATCAATTACGTGCTCTATCTAAAGCACTCCACGTGACCACATTGCATGCATTAAAACTGTAGAATTAAAAAAAAAAAAAATTAGCAGAAATACGACCATCCCATTCCAATGGTTTTATAAAAACAATATTTTTAAGTCTTCCAAGTAATCATGAGTCAAAAGTGGAAATAATATGCAGCTGAATATATAGCAGCGCTACCGTGTTGTGAATTTAACACTAGCTGGCTTGCTTCAACTAAATCAATTAGCCCAGTCTTAAATAAACACAAAAATAATTACTGGAACATGAATAAGCACACAAAGTAATTAAACACCAGCTAGCTTCAACCAGATCAAATGTTCATTATAAATTTAACGTTACATAAGTCCATGTTTCCATTCCTGTAGATTTGTGCAGCTTTTCCAGGAACATATAAACACTACCAAGGAAGTCTTTTCAAGGCACAAGAAATACAGACAAAGAGAGGAAGTCCACAAAGGGTACATGGTCATCACTGTTGAGATTGACCTTTATTACACAAACCCAGGGAACTGACTCCATTCACATGGTGGCCTGTAAAGGCTGGGGAACCCACATAAGATGTTTTATAGTGAAAAAGTGACACACTGAATCCTTCCCAGGCTTGATTCCAAGTTGCCTAAATATGATGTGATTTGGGCTCCAATCAGATGTGTCCAAATGACAAATGCCAAGAGCTTCAATTTTGTCGTCATCTCCATTATTCTCACTACCTAGTGAGACCTTGAACACCTTGCTCCCTGTTGCTATGAAGTGGCAATAGTAAATGGCATAAGGGTATGGTAAGGGATGGCAAGCTACCCATTTAGAAGCATTGATATCTTCTGATACTTCCAAAATGGTGAACTTTTGTAGAGGGACACCTGAGGCCGTGGGAAGTGTGGTTGTGATAATATTATGCTTGGTCTCTAAACCAATGATTTTGCCAACAAATTCAAGCATGGACTCTAAAGAGGTAGCACAAATCTTGGTCTCCCCTGTGATGGGTTCTGCTTCACATTGGTCAAGTGTGTCTCTCATGGCATTGGCTTGGGGAGAATCTTCAGAGATTGAGAAGAGTTGAAGAACACTGGGGAGTTGTGAGATTGAGAAAGGAATGGACTCAGCCTCTTTTTTTGGTAGGAAGTGAGAAACCTCTTGGATGGGAAATTGGAGAGTCATCACATTCCCAACATGAAGATCATCTAAGGCGAAAAATCCTGTCTTGAAAGCCTCTGTGTGGTCCACAATATTGGAAGATTCTTTTGGGTCATTTTTGGTACCGGTTCCACCATATTGGGTTATGTAAGGTTTAGTGGTATCATCATGGGATGACTCTTTTAGGTCCTTTTTGGGTTTGGTTTCTCCATATTGGGCTATATAAGGTTCAGTGGTATCATCATGGAATGGCTCTTTTGGAGCTTTCTTGGCAGTAGTTGTTGTGTACCCAGCTATGTAAGGTGCATTGGGATCATGGGTGGTTCTAGTCCTATACCCTGCAATGTAAGGTGCATTGGGATCATGGGTGGTTCTAGTCCTATACCCTGCAATGTAAGGTGTATTGGAATCATGTGTGGTTCTAGTCCTATACCCTGCAATGTAAGGTGTATTGGAATCACGGGTTGTCCTAGTTCTATACCCTGCAATGTAATTTGGTTGATTGTTAGCCATATGTGCACTAGTTGTGTACCCAGCTATGTAAGGTGCATTAGAATCATAAGTGTTGGTCCTATACCCTGCAATGTAAGGTGTATTGGATTCTTGGGCTTTATGGGAAGCACTAGTTGTTCTGTAACCAGCTATGTATGGTGTATTGGAATCATAGGTTTTGGTTCTATACCCTGCTATGTGTTGATTGGCTTTGTTTGCAGCATTGCTTGTTGTGTACCCAGCTATGTAAGGTTGATGGAACTTTTCATGGTTATGGTTGCGCTTAGTAGCAGTATATGAAGCTAGGTAATTAGGTTCAGCGGATTCTGAAGTGGTTATGTACCCTTGGCCATATGACTCGTCATTAGACACTGATGTGGCTTTGTACCATTCATCTTGTTTCTCATCTCGCAGTTCTACCTTCATATCTCTAGCACCAATGACGTGGCCACTCTACAATGAAAGTCAAGTCAATGACAAGAAAATAAGTAACGACTTTTGAGATTAATATGTACATGAGTATATCTTGAGGTTTCGATTATATGGAGAGTGCATGTCACTGTCACTAAATCTTCAACCCTTTTTGGGTAGATTGAACTCAGGGATTTCAATACACCGAGTGAGAGAGAAAAAGGAATTATGGATTATTTTACAAAATAATTTAAAATTAATGATCATGTAAGTGTAAATTTCATGTTATTAAGATATTATTTTAACTAATTAAATTAATAAATTAATTATGTTAAAAAATTATTAATATTATTATATATAATACTAAAATGATTAATGTATATTTAATTTTGATCTAATAATGTATTTTTTATATATAAATTTTTAATAAATTTGTGATTTTTATTTAATGATTTATTTTTTTTATAAATTATTAAATAAAAATCATAAATTTAATAAAAATGTATATATAAAAAAATATTATTAAATTAAAATTAAATATTATAAAATTTATTATGTAATACATTAAGAATTTTGATATTATTAAAAGTTTAACATAATTAACTTATAACTTAGTAGAGTGTCATGCTGCTAATGACACAAAGGGTGTAGGAATTTTTTTACGTCAACCAAGTTCTTATAATTTTAAAGGTAATCTTGTCATTTTTTTTACCTAAAACTCTTAAATTCTCATATTTTACTAAAATAAATTATAAATTTAATTGGTTAAATTATCTTGTACTCAGAATTCATGAATAAAAATATAAAAAAAATCCCTTTTCAAACAAATAGAAAATAGAAAAATAATTAGTCGCCTGAAAACTTGAAAAATATGGCTAATGATTTTACAATAGAAAATAATTTTCTCACAATCTTTGAAATGTATACACATCAATTTGAATTATCTCCTACTAATGCATACATGGTGCAACAGGGAAATAGCTTGAATATACGTACACATAGAAGGAAAAAGAGATATAATAAGAAAGAAATAAGTTCCTGTTTAAAAAGAGATATAATAAGAAAGAAATAAGTTCCTGTTTAAAAATAAATGAAAAATACTTAAATATATCCTGCTTAAGATCATGAAATATATGCTAAAATAAATTTAATAAACTATTCACTTAATCTATTATAAAATGTTAAAAATACTTAAATATAGAACTTTGATAAATTCTTTTTGCAAATTAGAAAAATTAAAGAGTAAAAAAAATAATTAATAGATCATATTAGACCCGATCCGTCGATCAATAACAATTTCAGCATAATTAAAGTTTTAAAACTTCTTAATACAACCTTGAATAGAAGATAAAGAGATAGATAAGATGAGTAATCTAATGAGAAACAAGTGTAGAAAATAGAAAAATATGTAAAACAAATATAAAAATTATTAGGGTGTTAAATTTACTGTAAAATATTGTGACAAGTAGAAGATATTTATTAGGGTTTCAATTAACTGAAGTAGTTGGTAAATTTCTACAGCGAAATAAGAAAATTGAACCAAATTTTGTTTCCTTGCAAGCAAGCTTAAGAGCATATCCATATTGCATAATTGAATTACCATAAGGAACAAAAGGAAAAGAGGAAGAAACTGAAGCCCAAGAGTAGAAGCCATCTTTCTGCTACGTAGAACGAAAGCCTCTGCTATTGGAGAGTGCCACTGGGATTTAGAAGTACAAAGCCACCTTTTTATAGGTGCTAGCGAGAGAGGTTTCATTCATTTAATATGTGGTTATAGAATAATTAATATTACCAAAACGATCACGCAAAAACTTGGAAATTCGAACATATTAATATATTACAACGCTGTACCTAATTGCTTAACAGACAAGAAAAATCAGTAAATAACGGAGTGTTGCAATTGCTTGATATGTACATAAACTAATAATAGTACTTTTGTTCTTTCATATAAGAAATAAAAGAGATTATTTTTATGGTTTTGATCACACTCAGAGCATCATTATTAAACTCGGATCTATTTCTAATATATATTTTTATTCATCTTCTTTATTTTCTCCAATCTCGTTTTTTTACATATTTTTCCTTTTCTTCCAACCAAACCAGCGAGCGTGGTGCATGGCGTCATACCTTTATAACATGATTCTTAAGTCTGGAATTGATAGAATGAAAAAGAATAAAAGAGAGAATTAAGAAAAAAAAAGTATATTTAAATTAAAATAATGTGATAGAGGTGTTAGATTCACATATTTTTTAGAAAAAATATTCTCACGTATTTCTTTATCACATGTTGAAAAAAGATATTTAAATTGTGATTATCCCTAGATAGAAAAAATATATTAAAAATTACACATAATGAATAGTCGTAGAAGAAATGAAATATATTAAAATCTTATATTGACTAAAAATAATATTAAGATAAATTATATAAATAAAAAATAATTATTATCTTAAAGTTAATTTTGTACGTGTATAGCCTCGATAAAGCATTGAGTTGTGTGGTACCGCAATGTACGCCTCTACGCCAGCTGAAACTCGTCACACCATATTGGGGATGAATACTACGCTGGCATTGGATCAAGATCTACTGTAATCAACTAAAATAATTAACTAGGTTATGCTCATCTAATCCTACTTTTGTGGGTTAAGCTATCCTTATGGACCTTATCCTAGATTAAGGTGCATTGATAAATAAAATAAAATAATTGGTTAGTGTGAGAATTCTTGTTATTATGAAAAAATATTCCATATCAAAACACATGAATAATCAAGATAAAAATTAGTTAATGATAACATAACTTGCTCAATGAGTATAAAAAAAAAAAAAAAAGCATTATGATGCCCCGTCATTTCTTTAGACTTCAGAGATTTCTACATGTAAAAATAGCCTCTCAGACTTGTAATGTGAATCTTCAACTGTTGTTTGAGCCTTGACCACCACCAGCAACTGAGACAGTAGACTGTGCCTTCAGAAGATTCATTACTGTTTCTTCCCGATATTGCTCAATGAGTTCTGTCTGTTCCCACAACATACCAAATCAGATGCTAAGTTAGTACTTATATAGTAGCAGCTATCTTGAAAAAACTAAAACACAACAAAGCAAGGGAAGTATATAATTAATTAGTTGGATAAAATCTGTTCATGTTTTAGTTCTCATTATGAATTTAATTAACGTTGCAACAAGTCCATGTTTCCATTCTGGTTGAGTTGCATGTGCATCCTTTTCTAGGTACATAAACATTAACAAGGATGCTTTTTCCCCTAATACATTATTTACTTGTGGATAAAACAAGGCACATGCAAGACATACATAGAAAGAGAGCTCCACAAAGGGTACATAGTCATCACTGCTAAGATTGACCTTAATTTATTACACACACCCCAGGGAACTCATTGCATTCACTTGGTGGCTTGTGAAGGTTGAGGAACCCACATAAGATGTTTTACAGGGAAGAAGTGGCATACTGGAGCCTTCCCAGGTTTAATTCCAAGCCTAGTAAATATAATATGATTCGGGTTCCAATCAGATGTGTCTAAATGGCAAACACCAAGAGTTTCAATTTTGTTATCACCATTCTCAGCACCTAGTGATACTTTGAACACTTTAATTGCTGTCTCTATGAAGTGGCAATAGTAAACCGCATAGGGATAAGGTTGTGGAAGGCAAGCTACCCATTTAATTAGGAGCATTGATATCTTCTGATACTTCCAAAATGGTGAACTTTTGTAGAGAATTAGAACTTGAGGTTGTGGGGTAGCTAGTTGTGACTTGTGAGAATGTTATACTTGGCCTCCGAACCAATGATTGCGGCAACAAATTGGAGCATGGACTCTAAAGAGGTAGCACAAGTCTTGGTCTCCCCTTTGGTGGGTTTTGCTTCACATTGTTCAAGTGTGCGTCTCATGGCATTGGCATGGGGAGAATTTTGAGGGAATGAGAAGAGTTGAAGAACACTTGGGAGTTGTGAGATTGAGAAAGGAATGGATTCGGTCTCTTTTGTTGGTAAGATTTAAGGAACCTCTTGGATGGGATATTGGAGGGTCATCACGTTCCCAACATGAAGATCATCCAAAGCGAAATATCCTGTCTTGAAAGCCCCCCTGTATGGTCCATAATGCTGGAACTATCTTTTGGAACGGTTCCACCATATTGGGTTATGTAATTAGGTTGATGAAGCTTTTCATCGTGATGGTTGTGTATATGAGCAGTGTATGAAGCTACGTATTCAAGATTAGTGGCTTCGAACCATTCCACTTCTTTTTTTATCTTGGAGTTCTACGGCTTCTACCTTCGTATCTCTGGCTCCAGTATCTCTGGCTCCAATGTGCTGGTATGAATTCACAAGTGTACCAATATATCTCAAGTATTAAAATTAAAATAAAAATTTGAGTGTCGAATTTATACGAACTTTATTTGTATTTAAATAGATAAATATTTTATTAATAAAAAAAGTTAAAAAAAATTGACTTAAAAATGTTATGAAAAAAATAATAATTTAAATTAGTAGAAAATTAAATCAAATAAGAAGAGAAATTAAACAAGAATTTAAATTAATTAATTAAAGACACACAAGATGAGAAAATCTAATTATTATAAAAGGAAATTCAAAAAATGAAATGTTGGAAACTTAGTCTATCAGAGTTATTTTTTGATGTAATGTTAATGATTTTTTCCTATTTATAATTATTCTAATTTATATCACTTGTATCTACTAATATACTCTAACTTTGATCCTCGCATGAAATAACCTAATTTATCTATTTTCTCTCACAATTCCTTTGCAGAACTAAAATAGTAAATTATATTAAGAATATATATGGATAACAAACTAAACAAATATCAATGATCCCTGGTGATGACTTTATTTAGATATACTCTTTCTCAATTCTATTAGAAAGTATTTCAACGCTATCTCTGAAACTTATCATGCAAATGGGTGATCAAGCTACAAACAATAATATTAAGTACAGGAAAAGATAATGCAAATATAATATTCATAAATAGATAGGAAGATAAATTATATTAAAAGTTCCCAACAAATGGAGTTTAGTCCATCATTGTCATGGAGATTTTATAATTGCAAGAAAAAAATATTTAGTAAAAGGGATAAAAATAAGAAAGGGAATAAAAGGAAGGAATAACTTCGATACTTATTTCTCTTTCTTCTAGCTTATGTCTTCTTTAAGAAATTATATTCTCTTGGAATTTTTGAGTGTATTCTTTTTTTTCTCTCTTCTTCTTTTATAGATGCATATTAGTGATTTCATAATTAGTATGATTTCCTTAATTAGTCCTCCTTTTTTTAGTTAGTCTCATTTTCTTAATTAGTCTATTTTTGTTAATTAATCTTATTTTCTTAATTAATTTTTTTCTTAATTATTCTACTTTTCTTAATTATCTTGTTTCTTGGATTTTATTTTACTTACTAAGCATTATAAATTCACCATTTTTAATTTTCTTGGCACAAAAATTTAAATGATATTAATTTAATAAGTATTTGCTCAAAAAGAAAAAATTAAACGAAAAAAATTACAAATTCCTATATAATTTATCAACTCACCATTCTCCAATGAAAGTCAATTAGTCGGTGGCAGGAAATGAGTGTCAACTTTTGAAATTATTATGTACATGTATATATATCCTGAGGTTTTGATTATAAGGATTTTAAACAAAAATATAGACACGTGCATTGAGAGTATATCTCTCAAGTTTTTTTTTTTAAGTCAACAAAGTTCTTCAACAAAGTTCTTATATTCTTAAAAGTAAATCTATTCTCCTCATCATTTTTTTTACCAAAAAAACTCTTAAGTTCTCTCAAAAAAATATTTTTTGCAAATTAGAAAGTTAAAAGAATAATATAATAATTAGATCATATTAGACCCCACCTCAATAATAAATTTTGCTTAATTGGTTTTTCAAACTTCTAAATGCAATCTTACAATTAAAGAAGAGCATGCAAAAACTTGGTTATAGAATAATATTACTCGATTGAGCACACAAAAACTTGGAAATTCGAACATATTAATAGTATAATACAACGTCGTAGTAAGTAATTGCTTAAGAGACAAGAAAAATCAGCAAATAGTTAATGGAGTGTTGCAATTGCTTGATATGTACGTAAACTGATAATATATGAAGAGTAACGTAATGAGTTGCATATTTCTCAATAACAAGAAAAAAACCTAAGAGTTACATTTGTGTTTTTATTTATCACATTAATTATATATTTTATTTTACACGTTTTCACTATTACAAAAAAATATACAATCTTATATGGATGTAGCGTACATCATAGGTGCTGTCATTAATAATGCAAATGATACAATTTCTCAAACGTAAAATTGGTAGAATTATATATGTAGGCTAAATGTAATATTTAATAATGCAAGTGATCACATATTAATTAGGTATTTTCAGTAATTATTTGGTTCTGAGATACATTAGGTATTTTCACACTTCGTCATTGGTAGTAGTCATTTTTTTATCTTAGTTTTCTTGCTTGAGGTCACGTACATCATAGGTGCTGTCATTTCCTTACTACACTATATGGATGTAGCGGATTCGGGATTAGTTTTTGGGGTCAAGTTTGTCTGTTGAGTGGGTTTATGGATATCTAGTATCCTTGGTTATTGGCTATTTATTGTAGTCTACGTATAAATAGGGAATAACCAAGGGAGGCTTTATACGTTTGTGTTGGATGCTATGTACGTATATGAGTTTTGGGTACTCTTTGTGTCTATTATTAATATATTAATATTATTTTTATTTGTTGATAAAAAAATCCTATTCTTATATATTGTGTATTTGGTTTTATTTATTTATCTTATAAATACTAGTATTTTTTAGCTATTTTTTTATATAACTAAAAAACATTATGATAAATACTTCAAAATATATAAATTATGTTATAATTAAAATAAATAATAAATACATATTTTTAAACATATAAGTGTGTATTTAATTTTATTATAATTTTATTTTGAATGCTAATTAATTCAGTTTATAATTAAGTTAGGAAAGAGTATGTTTGTGGACTGAACTTTGTACTTTGTGCATTGTAAGCATGGACATGGGATTCTAGTTAAAATGCAACAAGTGTGTTTTGGTCAAGGGGGCCATGGCCTCCCTCATTGTTTTTAAAGTTTCGTAATTAATATCAATATTTTGATTATTTTTTTATTTTGTTAATTTTAATTATTAGATAATATTTTACTCTATTTTGAAGGTTTTTTTTAAAAAATATTATATATGTCCTGTGGGATTTTTTTTTTTGCCCCAGTCCATTATTGAATTTATGATTAGATGAATATATAAAATTATTTTATAATTTTAGTACATATTCCTTTTTTTTCATATTGTAGTATTAACAAATATGTTTTGATAGTTTTATTTATTTCTTATCTCATAAAAAAACTATTTATTTATTTTCATGTGTTACTTTGTACTGTATCTTAAATATTTGTATCATAATTTAATTATTTTAATTTCTGTATTTTTACTGAAAATTATTTTAGTTTAATTTCTGTTATGAACTATTGTTAGTGACAAATAAAAATAATTATTTTAAATTTTTTTATTACTGCCCCCTATTTTTTAATCCTGGATCCGCCCCTTTATAAGCTAGTTTGATTAGCTTATACTTGTTAATCTTTCTATCATTTTCTTCTCCTTTAATCAATCAATCCATTTTAAATATATTATGGTAATTCGTGTATTGCCTCGATAAAGCATTGACTTGCTTCCGCAACGTACGCCACTACGCCTGCTGAAACTCGTCACGCCATTGGATGAGATGAATACTCCCCCCATCATTGGATCAAGGGTCTACTCTCTACTGTACTCAACTAAAATTATTTACTAGGTAACGCCTATCTCCAACTAGGCATTTCTTATACTAATCCTATTTTTTTGGATTAAGCTATCCTTATCCTAGATTGAGGTGTATTGCTAAATAAAATAAAATAACTAATTAGCGTGATAATTCTTGTTATTGAAAAAAAAAGTATAGGATAACATGTATTATGTTTTTAATCTTTCATATTTTTTATTACAGATTTTAGTCTCTCTTAAATTGTTCTATTTTGTTTTTAGTCAGTGACTAATTTTTAACGGTTAAGTTTCTATTGAATGCTAGTTGTAGCTGATTGTCAATAACTTGCTGCAGTTTTTTCTTTTTTTTTATGCAGATCGAAGAAATAACTTGCTGCAGTTTGCCAGTACAAATGATTTCTTGGAGCATCAAAATCGAATATTATCGTCGCTATCTAAGTTCTTAGAAGTAGTATATATATGGTTAATTTTTATTATCAGCAAAAAAGACATTTTGTTGAAAAAGATGATAAGGGTACAAGAAATATCCAACCCTTACCTAGATAGATCCAGATAAGGCCGCCAACAACTACTTATAAAATCAAAGGAACCCACCTACATAAATTATCCTCTAACTCTAAAAACATCCCGAGAATATTTCCAACAAATCAATACTAAGCCTATGCATCTATAATATGTATATTTCTTCACTAATTATGTATGATAATATTAGCAAAAAATAAAGTGTATCCAGAACACTCAAACCGACTGCTTGAGGAGGGGATAAAGCCCTTGCATGCCCCCTCTTCCATCCGTTTCTGGTTAGATGGTTATAAAAAATAAAAAGAGAGAAATCTAATGGGTTTCATACTTCTCCCCTTAACAAAAACTAACAACTAACTTTATATATATATATATATATATATAAAATTCACCATATAAAAATAAAGCAGAAAAAGGGGAAGAGAAAAGCAAAATCAATACACAAAAGTATAAAGCAAGTTTCACAGAGCTTCATAACAAAAGTTTTCAATGTCATCCTCAAAAAATCAAAAAGAACCTCAATGTCGACCCAACAAATTGGGCAGTACCATAAAATTATAATGTAAATGTTTTGAAGGCTATCGAATATAAACATTATGATGCCCCGTCACTTCTTTTTAGACTTCAGAGATTTCTATATGTAAAAAAAGCCTCTCAGACTTGTAATGTGAATCTTCAACTGTTTGAGCCTTGACCACCCCCAGCAACTGAGTCAGTAGACTGTGCCTTCAAAAGATTCATTACTGTTTCTTCCCCATACTGCTCAATGAGTTCTGCCTGTTCCCACAACATACCAAATCAGATGCTAAGTTAGTACTTATATAGTAGCAGCTATCTTGAAAAAACTAAAACACAACAAAGCAAGGAAAGTATATAATTAATTAGTTGGATAAAATCTGTTCATGTTTTAGTTCTCAGTATATAATTAGTTGGACTTATTCAAATTGCTTCAAAGAAAAAATGTAACATGGGGAAAAATCATTTTTTATATTTATCTAAGTACTTAAGCCTGTCACTTAAAAATTAACCTATAGTAACAGGTAAATAACTGAACAAATAGGGATTTAAATGGCATACCAGTAAGGCATTGTTTTCTTTTTCGATCCTCTCACACTCAATAGTACGGGCATGAAGCTCTTCCCTGAGAACAGCATTTTCATCATCAAGACTCTCCAAGGAATCAATTATCTTTTCACGTTCTATCTGCAAAGGTGAAACACAAAAATAATGGAAAACATTATATGACAGATCAACTTTAAGGAAATTGTTAGAATTGAGAATGTTTTTGTTATTTTGGTATTAAAATATGTTCCTGATACAAGTTAGTATTAGTCAACATGTAGTAGGTGAAATTGAATGAAAGACCTTGTTTTAAGGGAGTGGTTAAGCTATAAGTCACTATGGGGTGTGTTGTTTTGCTTGTAACTTTGTATTTTCACCAACTACAAGTCACTTATGTATGCTGGAAAAACCAGAACGAAAATACAATTCTAACTTCCACCATTTTCTGCTAGTTGTGATCTTTCTTTTATGCATTCTTCTCCCACTTCACTCATGTTCAGTTTTTAGTTTCTTACCTTAACAGAAATTATTTAGGCTTAAGCATGTATCATTGCATTACTCTTGATGAATTTAATAGCTCTCTCTTCTGTAAAATTATCCCCTACATCCTTTATATGATGTTGAGAATTTTTCATTGCTCCAGTTAAAAGTTCAAGCATGCACAATAAGAATGATCAATGAAGGCAACTCCAGAATAAATGTGTTCTTTTGATTAACGTGTGATCTAGAATATAACAAAATAGCTTGAAAAACTAGAATTTTATGTTCTTGTGTAAGAAAATTAAATTAAATAAAATAACTACGCTATCCGGAATCTATTATAATATACGTACAAAATCTAAAGCGTGAGTCGTGGAGCTGACATTAAAGCATGGGTATTGTCTGCAACTTCATAATCAATTTCAATGTATTTCTATTTTGTGCTTTTCCTTATTAATATCCATGTTCAAGTTTAAATTTCTAAATTACAGCAGCTACTTACGTATATTCTCTTAGATTCAATAACTATATCTGATCTTTTTACTTAAAAAACTTCAAATTTAATTCAACATAATGTGCAAATTTATGCCACAAAATTCAAGTACATTTATCATTGTCACCTCTCATGCACCCTTTTGTAATTCTTGATATCTTTATTTTATTTATATATACTCAATTTAGAAGTTCGAAACACCCTCATAGCATGCCAGTATATATCTAGTATATGATAATTATGCATTGTGTACCTTTATCTTCATCCTTGATCTCTTAGATGCTATCTTCTTTTGATGCTTTCTTCTTTGTTCTTTTTCTTCAGCAGTTTCCTGTCAAAGTAAATGCAGCTCAGCAGGAAATTATATTAATAGTAGGCATCACTAAGAATTAAATGGAGAAACCATAATATGGCAAGTATTATCAAAGAAATATTCATTTTCATTGTAGTACACATCTCCATAGACAGTAAAGTGTAGATAGAACAATAATGGTGGTAGCCTTTCATCCAAAATGGCCTTAAGTGACAAGGAATAAGGTGTAGGAAGAACAAAGGCAATGCAAAATTGAACACAAGTTTAGAGAGTCAATGTCCAAGATCACATGCAATGCAAGCAGAAAATCATAATAGGAGCATTAACACAGCACGTGCCCCTCCAACAAGTTACACAAGGTGGCATGTAGATTTGATGATACTTAAATAAACCAGACCATATAGATGGTGTAGCTATAAGGGTATTTAACAAATTTAAAGATGGAAGAAATCAATGAGGTGAATCTCCGCAATGTATCTTTGAACCATCATAGCATTCAATTGTAAACCAGTGATAGTTTAATATCATAATTTGATTCAGTACAGTTTAATTAGTAAGTACAGATTTCCTTCCAAGGTAATATTATGAAAGATTTATAAGCTATATCTATGTGAAAGATTATTTTTTTAGATTTTAAGGAATTTATAAGCTATATCTATGCTTGGAAAAAGGAGCTAGTCAGTGTCATCCTTTATTTTACCCTTTCGGTTGTTTAATCATTATCATTCCACGTTTGTAACAAACTCTTATTTATATGCATGAGCAAATAAACCTTAGATATATATACATATATGTTAAGTACATTAGTCCAATAGGAATTTTAAAGTGCAGTTAGCTAGCTGGTTTATTAAAATGATTTCCCTTTATCTTAGGTGTTATATCAGAACATGATGAGCTCCCCTTTCCTAATATATAGAAAGGTAACTGAAAAAGCTAATCAAATACGATATATGAAATAATATCACCCAGAAAATTTTAGTACCTTTCTTTTCAGTTGAGGCTTACTGCCACATGCATCGGGTTCTGTACCCAACTTCTGATTCTGCAGCTCAGTTGGATTTGCTTCAAAATGATCAGATGCAATAACATTGCAAGTTTCATTACTACTCACATTCTGTGAAGCTGGCCCTGATCAAATCAAATCTCATAGATCATAAAACATGAATTTTCCATTTTTTATATATCAAATCACAATTTTATCAACTTCAAACATACCATTTCCTTGCATCATACTGGACTGCCCCTGCCTAGTTGAAGGGATATCCTGCAGCTGAAAGGACCAAAGATTATAAGCATTCTGAACCGTACAGATGAAAAACATTAGCATGTTTTAGTGCCTGATTAAATTACCGGTGTTTAAGAGTTCCAAATATAAATGATGACAAAATAGATATTATATTGCTAATACAATGTTATCAGATCAATTTTCAAATCGTGAATCGCCAAGCTAATTTTGAATGGTGAATCATAATTTATATAAAATGGTAAGATTCTAAGTGAATGAAAAATAACTTCAAATATATAATATAGATGATATACAGTGTTCAATGTAATAATTTTAAACTAAAAATAGATAAAGCACTTAAACATAAGTCTCATAAAGCAATATTATTAGTAGTATATGAGTTCACGAAGCCTCTATTTTGGAAGAATGGAAACAAGTAATGAAACAACCAAATGAAGTGCATGCATTGAGTGACAAATAAACTAGTGGACTATAGTCAAATAGGATAATTTCAATAGTGTTCCTAAATTGATTAATTTCTTTCATCATGAGAATTGGTGAAAGAAAAATAAAAGGAAAAAAATAATGAATTGTTAAATCGTGTGATTCATGTCGATTATAAACTAACTGTGGAAGACACTCAACGGCTACATCTTTTGACTTCAAACTTCAAATTAATGCAACATGATGGAAAGGTGTAATGTGCAAATTCATGTCAGAAAATTCAAGTACATTTATCATTGCCATCTCATGTACTCTTTGTAATTCTTGATATCATTATTTTGTTATATAATCAATTTAGAATTTCGAGACACCCACTTAACATGCCAGTATATATCTAGTATATGATAAATATTGTATACCTTCATGATCTTTCTCTTTTTTCTCTTGTCTGATATCATATTTTTCTGCCTTTTTCTTCTTTCTTTTGTTTCATCACTTTCCTGTCAACGTAAATTCAGCTCAGCAGGAAATAGTAGGCATCACTAATTAAGAATTAAATAAAGCAAACCATAATATATGGCCTTTACTTTCTGAAGAGTATTTGTCAAAGAAATTCATTTTCACTGTAGTACATCTCCATAGGCTACACATAGAACAATAGTTATGATGGTGGTAGCCTTTCATGCAAAATGGCCTAAGTGACAAGGAACGAGGTGTGGGAAGAACCAAGTCAATGCAAAATTGAACACAATTTTAGAAAGTCAATGTCCAAGATCACTTGCAATGCAAGCAGAAAATCATAATAGGAGAATTACCACTGCAGATTACCCTCGAACAAGCCACACAGGGTGGCATGACCATGAACATTTGATGATACTTAAACAAGATCATATAGATGGTGTGTAGCTAGCTATAAGGGAATTTTACAAATTTAAAGATGGAAGAAACCAATGAGGTGAATCTCAGCAATATAGATCTTTGGACCATCATATGCATGCAATTGTAAACCATTGATAGTTTAATATCATAATTAGATTCTCCGTTTTGATTCAGTGCAGTTAAATTGGTAAGTACATATTTCCTTCCAAGGTAATATTATAAAAGTTCTATATATGTGGAAGATTTTTCTTCTTGGTGGGAGAATATTAAAAAGAGCTTTTATATATATATATATATATATATATATATATATATATATATATATATATATATATATATATATATATATATATATATATATATATATATATATATTCTGCATTTTAATTCAATAGGCCGATATTACATTGCAAAGCTGTATATGCACCTTTATTTTAAATGTTGTTGCTGCACCGGCATTCTTAACATCATGGCCTACAACTGTTGTTTCCTTGCTTTCGCTAGTCACACTGTGCACAAACAATTTGAAAATTACGGTTGGAAAAATGTGATGAAGATGTTCACCAGCAGAACAAACGTACCTCCTTGGTAGTCCTTCCCCATTGGTTTTTGGGATTGAAGGTTGTAAGCTCTTGTCACAAGAAATCCTTTGCATTTCATCTCCAGAATCTAATAGACAACATTGTCCAACCTGCTAAAGCAGTTGTGTCATTGAAGTTTCTCAGGAAGAAGAATCATATATTAAATCCATTAACAATTCCTAACTGCATCCCAACTCCACACTCCATAAAAGAATATGCAAATTTCATAAAATATGAAGCAACTGGAAACTTCAGTTTAATAGAAATCATGAAAATAAAATAAAATAAGAAACTAAATAAACTTATTAAATGAATAAGGAATTAGAGTTACCTCTGCTGCTGCCATTGGATAAATGTTGGAGAATGACCAACTTTGATACATTGCATCATATGCTGTTGGCATCTGCCATTAAAACAAGGCATGTAAGTAGTCTTTTCATCATAATCAAAGCACACAATCAACTATCATATGTATGAATATGTATATCACTACCTGACTTCCCGACCAGGAGGGATAAAAAAGAGAAGTAGCTGGATTTACATTGGAAGTTGCAGCATGCTCAACATTATGATAAGCCTAATTAAAAGTGATGGAGAGTATCAGTTGTTTGTTTCCCTATAAATAAGTATAAAATGATTCCAAAAAATAAAATCTGAGACCTGCGTAGAAGTAGACCATGGAGATGGCAAGGATCTTGACAAGTTTTGTGTCTCCTGTTAGAAAAAGAAAATTTGATGAAAATTAGAGAATATTTATCCGGTCTAAATAGATTGCAGATAGAAATATCATGTTTGCTTACATTTTTGGGCGGTGCAGACTTTTTGCCATCAACCTTGGCACCTCTTTTGTCCATCTTGCTTAGGATTGAACTAAGTACCTTTTTTTATGAACAAACTACTTTTAGATCAAATACTCCCCAGAATGAGAGATAAATAACAAAGAAACCAATGCCAAGGAAAAAAAAAGTGAATGCTTATTTGAAACTATGGATTGTTTTTGCAACAAATAAATTAAATACGAATATTATTTGAACATAAATCATTGACTTTCTTTGACGTTTGTTTCTCTTGGGACAAAAATTAGAATTTAGGATACTCGTTTAAAAGTTGCATATACGGTTCATCAATCACATGATCATTTTCACCCACATTGAGACTGCTAATAATGGTATAAGTATATTACTTTTGATGGATCCCATTTCTAAAACAAAGTTAAATAGACATGATAAAAAATTAAAAGTGACTAGTTTGTGGTTAACGATCCAAACTTTTGTGTGTTTTTAATTTTTTCTTAAGGCTTAAGATCCATAAATTTCAAAGTGAACCATGTAAATTCAAGCCAAATTTCTCACAAAACCAGCCACTAAAAAAATTCCAACATACCCTCTTTTCACTGATATAATATCGATTCTGAAACCAATTAATCAAGAGGAAAATGCTGGATTAGCAAGGCACACACACATTTAAGAAGAAAAGGGAAAAGATCTTTCAACATCCTTAGGAAGTAAGGCCAGAAGAATGAATCTTATACAATCAGAAATTTTACCAAAAACAAAAACTGAGTTTACACATTTCAAGAAGAAAAGGAAAAGATCTTCCAACGCATCCTAAGGCAACCCCATTAGAAGCCACAAGAATGGATCTTATACAATCAGAATTTTCACCAAAAACAAAAACTCAGTTTACACCATCTGCTATGAGGAGTTGAAACACAAATGATTACACCAAAACTAACATCCAGAATATAAACACACAACTGAAAGAATACTGAAGAGCATAAAACACAAAGCCGAGTCCATGTAGTTTGTGAAACAAGACCAACATGAATAAACATGCACGTCATGTGTCGGCATCAAAAATCAGAGAAGAAGAGAAACCTGTGTGTGTGTGTGGCGCTAAAACAAAGTGCTTATGAAACTTATGAAGTTGTTGTCAAATGAATATGCATGCGTGTTCTTATATACACAATATATAAGCATTATATTATATATTTAAATTTATATTTAAACAAATACCACGACAAAAACGGAAATAACATTTATTACTTAACTTGTCTGTATTTTATCAAAAACACTTTCTATGTTTGTAAAGAGTCTATGCGTATCCAGTTTTGGTTTCCACCAAGGGAATGACCTTTCATATTTAAGGAAAGAAATTTTTTACTTCCCTATATGAAATTTTTGAATGATATGAACATAAAGAAATTTGAAAACCTTTGTTGAATTTGAAATTTGATATTCGTTTTTCGGTTGGTTGAGCAAAGTGCATGGGTGATCTAAATTTCGTGTTCAGTTCCTATAAATAAAACAAATATTGCATTTGAGAAAAAAATAAATTAAAAAGAGAATAATCAGTAAAAAAAATTGTTCAAACAATAATAATTTTATAACTTCTAAAATTCAAATTCATTAATGTAAAAAATATCTCCATAATATTTTTTTTCCAAATACTATTAAATAAACATTAAATATTTTTTTGAAAAAATTAATTACTAAGTATTTAATAAACATCACTTATTGAGCATTACATAATAAAGTATTTGACCATATTTTTTTAATAACAAAAAACAATAAGTATTAAATGAAAAACGTTAAACATTTAATATATGGAAGTTACTTATACATTATATAAATATATTTCATTAACATCTCTAATTTTATTTAATATTTTATATAGAGTAATTTATTTCCCATAATGAATTGACTTTATTTATCATTTAAAAAAGTATTAAATAATTTTAAATCATTATTATATTAAATATCTTTCGTTTTTTATTAAATGATTGTTGTTTTGTGTAATTAAAAAATAATTTAATGTTTATGCTTGTAAAATAATTTTATACCCTCATCCAATCTCATCGAGTCAGTAGTAAATGTTCAATAAATATTTGATTAATAATGAATTGAATTTTTTAGGCTAAAATTTAATTTTCGTCCTCTTATTTTCTCAAATTTGTGTTTTCAATTTTCTAATTTTTTAATTAAGACACTTCATTCATTGCTTTTAAGTAGTTTATCATTCTAATTCCTTATTTTTTTAATTGAGACGTTTTGTTTCCTACCTTCAAAAAATTAATAATTTTAGTCCTTATAGTCAATTTCAAACATTGATTTACTCTATAAAATTTATCGACAACTGTTTATTTATTATGCACATAACAAATGTTTTTAACATTATTTAATTGTTAACAAAGTTAATTTGTAAAAGAAGAATTAAAAAATTACACAGTCAACAAGTTTAAAATTAACCAAGGAAACTAAAATTATATTTTTTTAAAAGTGAGAAACAAAATATCTTAGTTAAAAAAATAAGAAGACTAAAATAAAAAAATTTTAAAAAATGAAGAACAAGATTTCTTATTTAAAGAATAGAGGAACTAAAATCACATATTTGAGAAAATAGAATAGCAAAAATTACATTTTAATCATTTTTTATTATTTTAAAAAGTATTAAATAACTTTTATTAGTATTTTTAAAAAAAAACTAAAAAGAATAAGTATAAAAGACAATGGAATTTAATGAATATTTATCTTTAGAGTATCAGTGTCAATGTAAAAGATATCAGTAAATTAAAAATAGTATACTTTAGTATTCGATTTGTGATTTAGTAAAATTTTTAAACTAGTTATTATATATTAAGATTTGTGCTTAAATGAAAATATAAATATATTTTATACTTCTAATGTATTCTAAAATTAAAATATTTAAAGAATAATCTTTTTTAAGATAAGAATATTTACCTTTTGCAATGCATAAGATAAATGTTTATTCATATAACTAAAATTTATAATGATAAATACTTTTAATACATAAACATATATAATTAAAAAATAATAATAAATATTTTTAACTTATAAATTATATCTTAGATTTCTGTTGTTATGTTAAAGATTTTTTGTTTTTCATTAAATACATGTTTTTTTTGTGTAATTAAAAAATATCTTAGTAGTAAATGCTCAATAAATATTTTATTGATAATGAATTGAATTTTTTAAAATAATAAAAAAAGTCAGTCCATTATCAATCAAATATTTATTCAGCAATTACTACCAAAGCATTTAATAATATTTTTAATTACACAAAACAACAAGTATTTAATGAAAAATGAAAAAACATTTAACATAACAACATAAATGATAATAAGTCTAAAATATAATTTATATATTAAAATATTTATTATTAATATTTTTTAATTATAATATATTTCTTTATTAAAAATATTTATTATTATAAATTATAGTTATATAAATAAATATTTGTCTTATTTATTGCAGAAGGTAAAAATTGGTTATTCTTATCTTCAAAAATATACACTAAGAGTATAAAATGTTTTTGAATTTTTATTCAATCACAAATTATGTATGCTAACTTTAATGAAACCAATACATTCTAAATCCAACCAAATCCACCTTAATGTATTTCCAAATTAAATTCAGAGTTCACAAAACAATCCAATACAAACCTTATTGGATGACTAAAACCCTAAATCCAACACCGAATTATTGTTGATGACTACAAAATAACACCAATTTCACTCTAAATTTAGATACGCACCCCTAAATACAAAATCCTAAATCAAAGAATATGTGGAGAAAAAGATCAAATTACTTCCCCCAATTGATACACTAAACATAAACTCAAATTTAGGGCACAAGAAAAGGCTCTTTTGAAGAAGATGAAAAGCAAAAACTAATTTGAGAAAGAAGAAGAACCCATTTTATAGAAGATGAAACCCAACACTGACAACTACAATAGTCAAAATACAATGTTCAAATTCAAATAAGAAAAATAAAAATTAATTAAATTAAATTCCACATCAACAATACATGTTTAGATGGTATAGAGACCAATGAGACAACTCAATAGACACATAGACAATTACTAACGTTCGTTAATGTTAAATCATGAAAAAGACCAAAATATGCTAATTTGAAAACATAATATATCATAATGAAAATTTTTAAACATAATGTACCAAAGCAAAACTAAAATGTAAATTTAATGGACCAAAATAAAACAAACATATTTTATAATAACTAAGAAAAACATTCCAATGACCAAAATGGAAAAGACACTAAATTGCAAAGACGAAAAAAATATTTAAAGCTAAAAAAATACATGGTGACTAGTATAAAATTGAGATATTCTAAATAAAAGTGTGAATAGACATGATAACAGTACGTAATGGAAATCAATATGTGATTTCTCGTTGCGTAAAACTCATCCTCATCCCCGCGGGTATGATTTTTTATTTTTCATCCTTGTACCTGACAAATATTGAGTATACCCATACCTGTCCTATAATTTTTAAAAATAAAATTAAAAACATAAAAATTCATTTTAAGAAAAAATAAAATAACTACATTTAATTTTTTATAAAATGATATTACCATATATATCCAAAAAATAATAAAAAATGCTAATATATATATATATATATATATATATATATATATATATATATATATATATATATATATATATATATATATATATATCACATGAAATAAAGATAATTTAATTATTACTATACAGATAATATATACATACCCATTTCCCTATCTAGTTTTAAAAATTGTTACTCCTACCGGTACCGTTCCCCATAAAACTCATGAGCGAAACGGTATCTAGATTTGTTTGTCATGTCTAAATGTGAACAACTTCATTAACTCGTCGATAATGAAATGAACCAAAATGTTTGATGATTGATTGAGCAAATCTCTGCACTTAGAGAATAATGGAACCACATGCAGAAAGATTGAGGTTACTGCTTTAATTTGCTACACTACTGTCCACAATAATTGCAATCAAGCTCTATGAAGACGTGATGCAAATTCAGATCATCAATCCATGAAATAGCTTCAAGAAGTGCTGTTGCTTCTGCCACAAATACTGGAGAGGATAGCCACGTTTCCAAACAGTTTTTGCTGAAATAAATTCCCTGTACTGTTACGAATGCATATGCCAAAAGGATTTTGTTCTTTGGCAGTTGCAGCATCAACATTACACTTTAAAAAAACAACATTCTATTAATTAGAAGCTAATATGCATCGATTGCTTCTTTTTTCAAGACATTGAAGCACTATTGCGTATAGTTTAACTATTTAAGAGCATATTTAGATTTACATTAAATTTTCTATAATTGCGTTAAAATTTATGTTAACGTGTGATTTTAGGTGGATTTTTATATATTTGATTTGTTTTTGTTCTGGCCATAAAACACGGAGTTTCCCAACCTACTGGTCCAACACTATTTTGATTTTACATTACAAAATTATTGTAAGTTAAAATAATTTTAGATAATTTTTGTATTTAATAAAAAAAACTTATGCTCATTTTTAATTTACTACCAACTTGCTTTTATAAAAACATCCCAACATTAAATTACTTTACTTCAAAATTAATTTTATCGAGACTCATCCAAATATAGATTAAAATAAAATAAAAAATTATAATAAAAATTATCTTTGAACATTTTACAAAGGTTAGAAACTGTGTTTCTACTTTGACACAATATTTATTATTATCATCACACAATGTTGAAGCCGTTAGAATATTAATTATGTAATCTTTTTAAATAAAATCTAATTCATAAAAATTGGTTTATGTTTTATTTTTAAAAAAATATTTCATTTTAGTAAAAAATTCTAAAAAAAACAGTGGAAATAATTCTCTTAATTTTTATAATTTAATTGTTTCTTAAAATAGTTATATCATTAAATAAATTATTGATAAATGCAAGAATGTGAGATAATTAGTGGGCCCATTTAGTATTTTGGAGTTGCAGGACTTATGTTTTTATGAGGTGCTTAAGTTAAAACAAAAAAGTAAAAATTAAGTAATGTGTCTAAATGAAACTCACTTAAGAACGATCTAAAAAAAATTGTCTTAATTTTCTAAAAACTTTATCACCAAATTAGTATTTTAAAATATTCCCATATTTTCTTTTTTAACTCAAAATATCCTCGCCAAGAGCTACAGTAAAATGTTATCATATATTTTCTTATATAATTAAAATAATTACTAGCTAAAAGATTTTTTTAAAGACTAATTTAAAAATATAAATCTTAAAATTTTTTAGAGACTATATTAGATTAGTCAGTAAAAAAAAAAAAAAGAGAAAAGAGAAACTAGATTAGTAATCACAACAATTAAGAGCTAATATAGTAATGCATATAACCCTGTGTCAATGAGGTGAAGGGTTTACTCCATTTTGTAACTAATGCTAAATTGGTGTACTTTGTTTTTCAATTTTGTTGTGTTTAGCTGAATGCTTATGCATTTGCTTGTGGGAGATGAATAATATTGGTTGTTACTTATTCTTATCTTTTTTTTAATATGATACTTAATTTTAATGGTTCATTCGAAGGAATAAAAGTGAAAAGAAAGAAAATTAAGAAGAAAGAAAACACATATAATATGTATTTTTTATTTGGTCGAAAAAAAATCGAAAGAAAATAAGAAGAAAATTGAATTCAAGAAAAAAAATTTAAAATTTTCTTTCTTTCAACTTTTCCTCCAATTTAAATTTTAAAGTTTTCTTTCCTTCCTATTTTCTTTTCTCTCTTCCAAACATAGGATAAATAACTTGTATATGTGTTTCTGACTAACCCAAAGTTTGAGGTATCAACCAATAATTTTTCTCTCTAACCCAAAGTCTTAGGTGTACTAACCAACAATTTTTCTCTCTAACATGATTGAGATCACGTCATTAATAGAAAGATACTCTAAGATTCAAATTAGTAACAATTTTACTAGAACAATAGGACACAAGTGTGCCTAAGATGAGTTGGATTTTTTGTTATGGGTTTCAAAGCTTCTGAAGGATAATATTACCTTATTTTACTACAGCAAAAGACGAATGTACTATTCCCAGGTGTACTGTAAAAATCATGTGCCTAAGCAATAGTATTGACTTCGAGATCAACACTTAACAAATTGTGTTGACCCAATACTTTACTAATCAGGTGGGTCACAGATCAATTTGATTTCCGTTTTATGCTACTAATTAAATTTCATCTCCTAACAGAAGGGCGCAAAACCGGCCGGTTATGAACATCTAATTGTGGAATTTTCAGGAGTTCAACATTAATTCATGGAACAACAAGCTTAATTAGATCATCTTCCGGTTAGAGAGTTCATGTAGCATCAGTCTGCAAACTGCAACAACAGTGATACTTAATTATCACGTGGTTGTGAAGATAACCATTTTTGTGAGAACATTTATCCCAAGCATAGAGGGAAGTTAATACCAAAATGGGTTGATCGATCGATTTGCAATTTTGCATGAATAGCTACGTATCAACTTAATTTTTCACACACCAGGTGCATTCTCTCCCCACTCATGCATGCATAAATTGCATCAATTACGAGCTGTTAAACACACAAAAAGTATAATGTAAGAATTCAGTTCTTCTTGAATCTGTAAGTAAATAGTAAACAATTGAAACAAAACTGCTTTTAAAAGCTGGTTCCAGAACTTGATAGGCCATGCTTATTTGAGTATTTTTTTTATGCATGAGAATTGAAGACAATATCAAATAATTTACGATAATTTACACGTACTGTTCATGGAAGACATGTTTGTTTGAATATATATACGCGTGAAAATTTTGGGTAAATTACTCTGAATAAACGTCATTGATGGGTTTGAAAAATGAAGCCTTTGTTGACTTAAAATTTGGAAGGGTGTGCACTAGCATTTGTACAAGGAATGATCCCAACCCTGAATTAGTTAGGTAGAACTTACCAATAATTGTTCAATAATAATGGCTTGCAACACATCATTGGATAAAACTAATATATTCTTTTCATAAAAAGATATTGCAATCTGTCAAAAAAATAATAATATTATCCTTTCGGAAATACTAGTTTGAAACTGTCAATGAAAAGGAATTTTTCATTAACTAATATTATTTGTTAAAGGCGTTAACTAAGTCAGTCCACACTCGATATCACTTGATTCTTTGCCATTTTGTCTTACTTAATTAGGCTGCTTTAGTTTTCTTATGAACGACGCGTCTGCCACATTGCCCTCTCTTTCACCAGCAAATAAATAAGAATGAATAATATGTGTTGACATTCTTTTAATCATATCGTAAATTATCATGTTTAATAAATTTATCGGCTTTTATAATATCTATATATCTTAAAGTGATATTTGTCTACATAACTCAAGAACTAGCATGCCAGCCAATAGCCAATATCTAATTCATCTTATTTTATTAGTTAAAGCAGCTCATAAGTGAAGTCAAATCCAATCTTGTTCACGTTACACGTTTTCCATCTCTCTTCTTCCTTTTTCTCTTCCTTTCTTTTAGTTCTGTTATTGCAATTTTGCCTGGCCTATAATGCAAAGTTAACCAACATTTGATTCCATTCTTTCTGTTTCCTTCTTCAAATATCTTTGTATCTTGTTTTGCAAGTAAAACTAGAACAACCTTATTTGTATATATTTTAGAAACTTCATTATTTGACAGTATATTCACCCATAGTTGAATTTCAATGGGGAAAGGAGGTGGTTGCTTTCCAAGCAAAACAAAGGCACCAATTTCTGGAGCAGAAAAGGATCCAATTATTGTTGAAAGTCTAATTCCAACAAATGATCGAAGTAGCACAAGCCAAGAGGTGGAAGCACCAGCACCAGCACCAGCAGCAGTGAAAAAGCTGAAAATTTTCATTGTGTTCTACTCAACTTATGGCCATGTGGAGTCATTGGCAAGGTCCTTGAAGAAAGGGGTTGATTCAATTGAAGGCGTTGAAGGGGTGTTGTACCGCGTGCTGGAGACGCTGCCAAAGGAGGTTCTGGAACTCATGAAGGCACCTGAGAAGGATGAGACAGTGCCACTCATATCTGAAGACAAGTTGGTGGAGGCTGATGGCTTGCTGTTTGGTTTTCCAACAAGGTATGGCAGCATGGCGGCGCAGATGAAGGTGTTTTTCGATTCGACCGGTCAGTTGTGGAGAGAGCAGAAGCTGGCAGGGGTGCCTGCTGGCTTCTTTGTCAGCACTGGCACTCAGGGTGGAGGCCAAGAAACCACAGCGTAAGAAGGCCTTTTATTTTCTGCCTTCATTGATGCATGCATAAATAAGAGCCTTGCTCTTCATTTTATTTTCTTTAATGGAACTTCAGAATTTTATCTATGTATATAAATCAATTGATAGAATTTAATTAGAAAGAAATGAGGGTACAAAGATCGGTTTTTTACGCTATCGAATTGACTTTAACAATAATTACTTTAAAAGTCATGTTTAAAGTGATTTGTAACAGTTAAACTCTGTTTCATTGTTAGAGTTTTATCTGCTTTGAACTTATAAATAGTGTGGTAGAAAACGGGTTCTAAAGTGCCTATAGCAGAAGTTTTTCTACTTGAATTTAGTAAAACTTGTTTCAAGATGCGGGTGTTCTGTTAGAAACAATTGTAGTACATCAAAACCGGGAGAGTTAGTTGTGTATAATACCATATGCGTTGTTGATTAGTGCCAATCAGTGGAACTTAAAAAAATTGTAGTTATCTCAGTGAACAATTTCAGCGTATGGATTGTTTGATCTGGGAGGGGGAGGGTGGATTGGTGGTCACGTTTTAGATAGATAAACAAATTGAGGGGTGGGGTCAGGGGGTGAGGAGTATGGTTGAAAATTAAAGACACTTTGAATTAGAAGATTTTGCCGATGTGGTTGGGTCTAGTTAAAGGAGTTAGTCCCTCACATCTTGATGAGCCAAGGTTCGAATTTTCGTTGTCCACATTTAATGTCTAATCCTAGTTCGAATAAGATTGTCTGAGAAAAAGAATACACGTGGAAAACCAACAAAAAGAGATACTAGTTTGGTGGAGAATCTCCACATGCTAATGAAGTAGTATTGTTGTTATTTTGATTGTAACATAATCCTATAGTGGTGAGAATCATGATTGGGAGACAGACCAGCAATGAGTAACATGACTTTTTATGACTATTATTGTAGTTGGACAGCAATCACACAGTTAGTCCACCATGGTATGCTCTATGTTCCTATTGGTTATACCTTCGGTGCTGGAATGTTCGAAATGGACTCGGTCAGAGGTGGATCTCCATATGGTGCTGGAGTTTTTGCTGGCGATGGATCAAGGCAGGCTAGTGAAACAGAACTGGCCCTTGCTGAGTATCAAGGAAAGTACATGGCCACAATAGTCAAGAAGTTAGGCCAGAAAAGCTAGTAGCTTCTCTGTGATCAAAAACCTCTCAAAATTATCATTCAATGTTAAGATATGATTTTCAAATGTTGTGTTTATTATTTGTATAAGATTATTTAGCATGGTCATATTCATGAACCTTTTTTCTTCTCCCTTTCAAAAAAAAACGTACACATTGTAAACTTCATGTTCTTTATTCGGTGCTGTTTGATACATTTATGAGTGAGGTGGGAATTCACAAATTATCAAAGTCTTTCAAGCCATATCAAGTAAAATAGGGGATACATATTTTAACGAATTACAGAAAGTGCTCCAATTAATTCCTTGAAAAATGAAGGAATAGGATGTGACATCCAAAATCTATGCTGTGATTGGTACTATATAGGAATTGCTGGCTTAGGCTTATTGGATTCAAACAACACTCAAGTGTGCAACTGGCTCATGATTGAGACTTGAGAGGCTCCGTGATTGGTTCGTTTCATGGGTAAGGACGTATGTCAATTAAACAGAAGCAGATAATCTTCTAGCAAAAGTAATAGTCTGAACTCTGCACATGACTTTTTTTTTTCTTTCCTTTTCTTCAAATTTATTTATAATCCATGCATGCATATTATTTTGTAATCTATAATGATCTTACAAGACTAAACCAACATTATTTCTTGTAAATAATATATGTAGTTTAAACCAAAATTATGTATCAATATTTGATATTTAATATATTTATAACTAGTATTTTAATTCATGCAAATATACCAAGTAAATATTTTTTTTATATATAATCATCTAATCATATAAAATAAAAATTACTTTATTATATGACTTAAATCAATACAAAATAACATTTAATTTGATTTAAATATTATTATTATTATTATTTTAAATTAAATATGATTTAATTTAAATCTGAAGGTAATGACATACTCATAATACTCTTAAACAACATACTCATAATAATAATTTAAAATTTAAAAATATAAATCTTTTATAAAAAAATCAATTCTACCCTCATAAGTTGTGTGTGAGCATCACTATGTAATGAGACTATATAAAGATATAAATAGTGAGTTAATTGAGAGAGTGGTGAGAGTAAGAGTCTTATAATATAGGAGTAGATTAAATTGAGCACTAAAAAAAATAATATATATATATATATATATATATATATATATATATAGAGAGAGAGAGAGAGAGAGAGAGAGAGAGAGTTAATTGAGCATTCAAATTTATGATACAGGGAGTAGATTAAATTTAATTAAAATATTTTTTTTACCAAACTTTAATTAAAGTATAGGTAAATATTTTTTCATTATCATCTACTCACAAATTATTATTAGTTAACTTTTTTAATAATCAAATTTCTTTAAAAGTTATATATCAGGTGGTTTCTTATTTGTTGATAATACAAGGAAATTAAATTCTTTTTGACGAAGTTTAACATAAAAATGTTTTTTACTTTAAAACTTTAGCTTTTTTTTAAAATATGTACGAATAATTTAATCAAAATATATAAGGATTGAAATAATTTTAAAAAATAAGTAAATAAATTATTAGGTCAATCCATTGCAACCAACTTACATAAAAATGGCAAAATGGGTCAATATTGCCACACCCATCCCATGGTTCACCCGCCAAAAACTGGGGGTTGACTCGCTTTCTAGCAAGGTGGGTTGAAAATTTTTACATACCTTGATTTGAAATTTGTTGATACCTTGCCAAAAAAGAAGATAGAAAGTGAGTTGGGGGATCATGTTTACTAAATAATAATTTAAAAACATTAAAAAAATCTAAACATCCATACAAGCATTATTTATCATGTGAAACATTTATAAAATTAAGACAAAATAAAAAATTGAAAAATATTAATATAAATAAAACTAATTATTTTTTTTAAAAAAAAATAAAAGGTTGGCAATTGATCACTCAACCCATTCTCTTGATGAGTTAGGCAGGGGGGAAAACTGGGTTGGTAGGTTTAAATAATCAACCTATTTCGAAAAAAAAAAGGATTAATCAAGTTGGTACGTCTAACCCATTTTATCACACCTAAATTCACAGGGCCAAGATTTTTTATGAGATTTATTTAACTAGGCTAAATTAAGATTGTACTAAAAAAAATCAAAATTCAATGATGGTGATTACGAGGGTGATAGCGATAATAATATTAATAGTTTCATAAGATATATTTATAATTGTGTTTTAATTTCTATTATCTATTATTTTTAATTCTGATTTAATAATTGTTATTAATTATTCTAAGTTGAATCTCCCACCAACATCATAATACCCAATGTTTTTTAAGAGGTGAAAATAACAAGTGAAAGATTGAGAATAGCAGCCCACGCTGACTGGACTCTGAATTGGGGCGTAGCAGCCCATGTCCATAACAGAAATGGGAAAAATTTGAGAATTTTGACAATTAAGGGTTCAAAATGGCAATTTATGAAAGTTGGAGCTAGAAGAAGACTTGGCGAAACTCTTGTATTGACTCACAGTAGAGAGAGTGTTGGTACGAAAAATGTCGAAGCTGATCTTCGTGTTCCTTTCGCTCATTCCTCTTCTCTGCACCTCCTTCTCCCCAGAGAGACCCTCAGATCGACGCGTCCTCGTTTTGCTCGATGACTTCGCCATCAAATCCTCTCATTCTCTCTTCTTCAACTCCCTCAAATCTCGCGGCTTCGATCTCCAATTCCACCTCGCAGACGACCCCAAAATTGCGCTCCAGAGATACGGCCAGTACCTCTACGACGCCCTAATTCTCTTTTCCCCCACCATTGAACGTGAGTTTTCCACTTCTCACCCCCCCCCCCATTGATATGTTTTTTCTTTTTCTTTTTTTTTCCTGAAAACTATGGAGATCTTGATTTGTGTTAAGTGTTTCACAAATGGGTCTCGAGGATTTGCGATTTCTGTTCTGTCTGTGTTTCAAAGTTGTTATTTTTAGCTAGCTAAGATGATGTTGCGAGAGGTGCAGGTTTTGGAGGATCCATTGACGCGGCTGCAATTTTGGATTTTGTTGATTCGGGTCATGATTTGATCGTTGCTGCTGATAGCAATGCATCTGATTTAATCAGGGAAATCGCCACCGAGTGTGGAGTGGACTTTGATGAGGTGCTTACAATCTATTTGATTTTATTAACTGAATTGTTTTTTGTGCATGTTTTTCTTCTAGTGAGGTTGAGAATTGACATTTCTCAGTTATGTGTCTATACTATGGTGCTTTAATTTGGTTAGTTGTTGTTATTTGTATGTTATTTGGCAATTTCAAGTACCACTTTACCCCAAAATGGCCAACCCGGTGGGAGAGGATTAGTTGGGTGCCAAATAAGAAGCCCCAGATACCTCTAGTTAAACCAATTTTTTTTGGCAATTTCAAGTCAACCTTTGCTTTTGTGTTTTTAATGTTTTAGGATCCTGCTGCTGTGGTTGTGGATCATTCAGGATATGCAGTCTCGGCTACTGAAGGAGATCATACATTGATTGCTAGTGATGATTTTATCAAGTCTGACGTGATATTGGGAAGCAAAAAAATTGAGGCGAGTGCATTGTTAATTTGTTAATAACTGCAGTATCCACAATGAGTGTTCGAGGCGTTAACATTATTCTTACCATGTCATACTTTGTACTAATGTTTGAGTCCATGAAGTTGTTTGTGTTTTTTCCTTTTCCATTTTTGTCTTTTGTTTTCAACGTGGAAGACTTGTATGTTACTGGCAAATGCTTCTTCTACACTGTAGTATTATTTTCTGATTTTTCTTGTTACCTGGGACAGGCTCCTGTACTTTTCCAGGGGATTGGGCATTCACTAAATCCTACCAATAGCCTGGTAATATTTCTTTATCGAAGTTCACATTTTGTCATTGGCCTTATTGTATTTATAAGTTTTTGTTGGTTTGGTTACACTTTTTTCTTTTGTATGCTTCAATCCAGGTGTTGAAAGTTCTCTCTGCATCTCCTTCAGCCTTTTCTGCTAACCCAAAATCTAAATTGACAAGTCCTCCATCACTCACTGGAACTTCGATCTCATTAGTTTCAGTTATACAGGTATGACATTATTTCATCGTCCAATTTTGTATGTGTGTATATTTTTTGCTGTTCTCATCTGTTCATTTCTGGTTGTCTTTGAGCATGCCCTAGTTCTTATGCTTTTGAAATATGCAAGCCAGGCTTGATTCTCAACCTTTTTCTTATTCCTTTTGAAGTTATCTGTTATGGTGTTACCTTTATGGAATAGTATAATTTATAGCAGTTGTACACAATATGTATGTATTTGTTTCAGAATATCTGGTGTTAGTGTTAAGTATAATGAATACAATCACCTGTTTCATAAAACATTTGTTAAATACGTTTTACTGTTCATTGCATGCTTTTATGATTTTTGTAGAGTTTAACTATGAACCTATGTAGTAATTCATCACTTATTATATCCTTTTTCTTCTTGGCAGGCAAGAAATAATGCCCGGATATTGATCTCTGGCTCCTTGAGTTTGTTCAGCAACCGGTATGAAAGGCTCACATGTAGGGTTTTGTGGTACTTACTAATATGTAAGCTCTGAAGCTCATTTTTCCACAAATTTGGATTTTTCTGCAGATTTTTCACGTCAGGTGTGCAGAAGGCTGGGAGTCCAACTAAGTGAGTAAAGCATTAAGCCTTTCTCTCTTAATATTGCAATTATACACTTTCTATCAGCTATGTTGCATAAATACTTTCATTATGTTCAACTTAGTGGTCATATGTCTTTCCCCCCTAGAATTTGAATTCTAGTGAAATAGTTTCTGCAAAGAAATGTTTGGTAATTTATTTTTTTGAAATAACAGACACGAGAAGTCTGGTAATGAGCAGTTCTTGAATGAACTTAGCAAATGGATTTTCCATGAAAGAGGTCACCTCAAGGTAGGAAAAAAAATTCTTCAGTCAATTTTACTGTCATTGTTCATTTATTTGATATTTGACATCGTCATTTAGCATCATTACTGTTAATTAATAGATCTTTTCGCTTCATGTTTTGATATTAAGGCGGTGCATGTGCAACACCACAAAGTTGGGGAAGCTAATGAACCAGCCATCTATAGGATCAATGATAATTTGGTAATTCAAATATTGTTCAAATGCTGATATTTGTCATGTTTGCTTTAATTGATACATTACTTTTGGTTGTGGCTCACTTGTCCAATCTTGTTATAAAGGAATACTCTGTTGAAGTTTATGAGTGGTCTGGGACAACATGGGAACCTTATGTAGCTGATGATGTTCAAGTGCAATTTTACATGATGAGCCCCTATGTCTTGAAGACTTTATCAACTGACGGCAAGGTGCTTTTGAATTTCCTATTGGCCATACTATTTATTTCTTCTCTAATAAACACTTCCCCAAAATTCACTGGATTATATTTTCTCTCAGGGCCATTATTTCACATCATTTAAGGTTCCAGATGTCTATGGGGTTTTCCAATTCAAAGTTGAGTACGAAAAACTTGGATATACAAGCTTATCTTTATCAAAGCAGGTAATTGCTGGTCCTCTCTCTCTCTCTCTCTCTCTCTCTATATATATATATATATATATATATATATATGTATATGTATATGTATATGTATGTGTATGTATGTATATATTTAAGAGTCATTCTACCCAAACACCCTTTTCTTCATTAGATTTACCTTCATGTCTTAGCTGGGTCACACTGAAACTTTTCTGCATGCATCCATATATAATATAACGGCTTTACAGTTTACACACACACTAAGACCTGCATCTTTATGGGTTTAGAATTTCCTCTTTGCAATGATTATCTATTTAAATGTTTTATGGTACCTAACTTATCCTAGCATACTGTTAAAGCAGTCATATTTCAAACTTAAAAGCCAATATTTGGTTACCTGTAGTTGTGAAGCTTCTCACTTTGTTAATACGTTATAATAATAAGCAAAATATTGTAAACAGTATTCATGAATAGTGTTGAACTTTCCATGTAGATTCCTGTTCGTCCCTTTAGACACAATGAATATGAAAGATTTATACCAGCAGCTTATCCCTATTATGGAGCAGCATTTTCAATGGTAAGGATCTCTCCCATTCTCATTTGGTTGAGTTAATCCACAAATTTGAGTATGATCTTGATTTTTGTCTCTGGATAAACCTGTTTGTGCATTCCAAATGTTTTTGTTTACCTATGACTGTACCACATTTTGGAAAACTAGTTCACCAAGCAGCTAAATTCAATTTTGTGTGCTAACTTTGAGGTGGCTTGCTGTTCTAATTCACCTAATAAATTTCTGACCAATCTAAAGGTCATGTATTCGAAAATTCTCAAAAGAGAGAAAAGGGAGTGCACTTTTTTCTGCTAATAACCGATCTGCTTTTAACTGTTGAGATGCAAAACATACGGGTAGCCCTTTCTTCTTTTAAAGTCCCTTTTTCCTTGCATGGAATGGAAGTTAATGTTATTAGGCTATTGTGTCTTGTAGTTTTTTGGCTGTGAAGTTGTAATTAGATCCATGTATGTTCTGTTCTGTCACTGAATGGATCTTCTTAAGAGTTCTCATTGGCTTTTTGGTAATATAACCTTTTGATTGTGATGCAGATGGCAGGCTTCTTCATCTTCACCGCAGTTCATCTATACAGCAAGTAGATGTAAACCTTTGCTTTAAAATACTGTAGTCTGTAGTACGGGGTTTTGGACTTATTTTGAGATAAAAAATTTTGATTAGGCAATGATATTAACTGATGTTTCTAATTTATTATAGATGCATTACTTTTCTCCCCGCGTCAGTTGGCCTTACGATTTAAAGTACTATTGTTTTACGGTAAGCATCATAGCTTAGCATTTCATGGTGCTGGTGATATTTAACTACAAGATTGGCCTATTTGTCTAACGGTATTTTTTCTCAAATTTAAGAAATATTGGATAAATGTTTTTACAAGTGTTTATTAAAAAATAAGAAAGAAAAATTAATTGAATTTCTCATAAATTAAAATTAACTTATCCATTTAACTTTTATTGAAGTTTTTTTTATTAAACATTTTTAAAGCCAAGGTGTATAGCTGGTTTTCTCATATTTAGGGAAAACAATTATCGAACCAAACTTATACTATTGTAATTAGATGTTTGTGTATATATTCTTTTATTAAGGATTAATCATACTTGCCATTGTATATATGAGTCTAGACTTGAGTAAATACTGTATGATTTATTAGATGTTGGATTGATTTTATCAATGTAGTTTATTGTTTATAAATTAGATTAAAAGTATTCACAAGTGCAATGTTTTCAAGGTTTTTTTTAATCACCAACTCAATAAATTTTTACCCTAATTTATAAATTATGGCAAAGGTGAAAGTAAAGTTGGGTTGAGCAAAATGAATATCTCCTTTTTGCAAAACCTGATAAATATGACCTAAGATTGAGGGTAGCATGTTAGGTTCAGCTGAGAGAAGCCCAAATACAAGTTAAAAAATAAAATGCTTACTTATGTATTTTATCACCTAATTGTCATTATTTGGTTATTTTTACAACCCAAGGTTTTCTCCCAATTTTACAACTCAAGTTTTTTTGTTTTTATCAAAGTACCCATTTTGTTTTCTATTGGGTTTTTAAATTTCTGAACTATTGAGAAGTAAAATATTTCACTAGTTAATTGAGTTCAAATATAAAAAAAAAATACAAAATAGATATGCATTTCAGGGTTCTATTATATTTCTATTATAGTAATGTAATGTATTTTATGTATAAAAAAATTGAATTATATCTCTATATTAGTATTTTGAGAAAATCAAGAGAATAAAATAAAATAGGAAATTGATTCGTATTTTAATATATTTTACCATTCAAGTTTTTTTCCCCTCATTTTACCATTATTTTAAAAACAAAATACACCATTTTATTTTTCTTTAACTTTATTTAGTGATATGTTATCATCGGTAAAATACTCAAATTAAAACTTGAATGTAAAATTCACAAAACGATGGAAATTGGGTCATAAAATATGCAATTGAACCAAAATAAAATCGTATAAGTCTCTCTAATTTGGTTTTCAATTGTAAACTGAATTGTCTCAATTTTTTTCTTAAATTAAGTTTGAAGAAGGGAAAAAAAGTTGTTTTTCAAGGTAAAATTCATTTGAACTTTAATCTAAAGTAAACATGCATATCATTTGAACTCAATTTAGATGTATTATACATAAAAAGAAGCGGAGGTAATATATTTTTTTAAACAGTTTAAAAACTGCCTTGGGCTGATTGAACAGGAGCAATGTCCAATAGTAGGGTTTAGTGTCTCACTTCTTTTTGCTAGTTTTCGTTTGCCACTTAAGTTCAATTAGCCAAAAGATGCACTGGTTAAATAAATAAACATTTCTCTAAAAAAAATCAATGCACATTTCAATAAATGCTACAACCATACTTTCTAGCACTCAATTCAGACAATTTTTTACTTTTTTCTATTAGGTGAAATTTGGGTCCTACTAAATGTCTCGTTCTTCATTTTAGTCACTTTTATATTAGGTGAAATTTGACTGCTACTGAATATCTTGGTCTTGTACTCCTATTCTCCTTTTGATAAAATATCAATTTTAAACTTTTTGTTACAACATTTTTAAACTGACATTCAAATAAATTAAAGATATAAGGAAAAGGTTGTTAAAAAGAAAATATAACAAAGAGTTCATGCAAGTACAACAGGACATAGGGATTTTTATTGAAAAGTTTTGTTCGAAAGCACAACGATAGACGATGAAAAATGAACCATCTCTAATAAAACCCCATTAAACTCGAAAGCTAGTTTTTTTTTTGTAAAAAGAATCGTGATCGAGCCTCTGATCCTCTTATGTAACTGGGTAAAACGTTACTTATTTGTAAGACACATACGATTCAACAAAAAATGCGATTTCGCAAACCTTATTTGAACCTCAAGCCTCATGGTATTTAATAACCGATAGGCTTAGACCTTTGATGTTGAGGTGGTTGTGTTAAAATATTTTACCAACCTTAGGATTAAGATAATGAAAAATAGAAAGAAATAGGCGACATAATGAGATGAAATGAAATGAAATGAAATTTTTGTATGTGAAATACTTTAGTCGAAAATGTGTGGTAAAGTTACTAGTAAACGCCTTGATATAACAATCAGAAATAGGCATTTATCAGCGAAACTTCCAGCATTCAATTTCGGCCTCCCATGAATCAGCATAAGCACTTAACATTACGTTCAAGCTAATCTGGGATTATGAAGGCCGATACAAAAATCAAAAGTTAATAACAATTTGGAAAAGAAAAAACATGTAAAAACAATTGAAAAAGACACTCTCTGTAGCCGCTACCTAGTGCAAAACAGCAATTCAGCGAGTTACAAATGAGAACAAGATTAGGGTTTAGCTGCGACTACGGCATCTCCCGATAGGTATATATAACATCGTCCTGCCGAACCCATAAATATTGGGCCCAAGAAAGTCAAACATGAAGAGGAAGCCCAACCCTAAAATATTAAGTTTGGTTAAAAATAAAGCATGACTAATAATATATTTATTTTTGTTTATTTAAAATATAAAGACAAAGAGAGAGAAAATTAATTTTTAAAAATAAAATTTAAAATATTTTATTCTTTTTCTTTATTTTTTTTTTCTGTTTTGCTTCATTTTTTATTCATTTCAATACTTACTATTGTATTTGACTATTATTTGGTCCTTGAACTTTCTAGTATTCTCACGTTTTCACCCAACTTATTACATTTTTAATTGGAACTCCAAGGCTGGTGATGTTAGTTAAAATATTGATGTTTGTCACCTAACGGCTTCAAATAAAAAGACTATTTTTTATTTATTTATTAATTACATAATTTTTAGAATTATTTTCAATTGAATATTGTTTTTATATATGTATAGTATTTTTGTACAAAATATACTTATTATAATTAGTTTGAAAATTAATGTGAAATTTATTCTCCAACATTTCTTCTCAAGTCCAATTATGATTTATCTTCAGTATTTTACTTGAAATTACGCTTTAATTAAGTTTAGGTTTCAAAACAAAGTTTTTAAAATTAGACGAGTCATTAAGCCGAGAAAAGTACTTCATCAGAGATCTTGCTTTCATTCATTAAATCAATTTGTACACTTCATTTATTTTCTTAGATAAAAGTATGAGAAAATAAACTTTTCTATTGAATAACTTTATTTATCTAAAAATTATCTTAATATTTTAGTTCACAACTCCTGCCTCTTTAGTTAAAATAAATATAAGTATGAATTTACTTTTTTATGTTTTTTTCTCGTCTGAAAATTATCCTTAGACGCTCGAGTGTAAGCATCCAAAGAGAAAAAGAAAAGAAAATAAATGATTGATGATACAAAGTGACATAAGTAAAAGATAATTTTTTTAAAAGATATTGATAAATGAAGTGTTAACATTGTTAGGTTGTCCAATAATTAATTAAACTTGACACTATTTATGTCTTTTCCTTTATTGGTCACTTTGGACAAATCCACTAAATATATTCTTTTATTTTTTTTGTTTGGAGTTATAACACCCATAATATGGCTAGTAGAATTTTTTATTTTTTATTTTTGCCTCAGATTCCAAAGCATCTTACTTCAAGCTTCAACCCATGTTTTGAATTTTGATCCATTATATTTTAAAAAATAGCAATTAATAATGCATAAGAACTTAGACACTCACAAGCTGATATAAGGATCTGGTTAAAGTTGCTTTCCATTAAAATGAAAGGAGCTTTCCAAGAAAAGAAATTGACAAGAACATTGATTCACAACAAACCAAAATTAAAGATGTACGTACGTAACAGGAATATTAGCCAAAACTAAAGTAGAGAAACAAACAAATCACACTATTACAAGTTACAACAACAACAACAAACAAAAACAAGCACGCCACGATCCATTACATTAGCAACAAGCACGTTGGAAAATAAGAAACATAAACAGCAGGGGCACAAGCTAGAAAATTAACAATGGCAATCAACGAGAGTACATAGTTAATTAAGTGCCCTTGTGTAGTTTATATTGATTAGTGCCCCCTCTAATGAATCTAGCAGTGGAAAGAGTCGACAACCTTGCACTTAACAGGGAGTTCCATGCACTTGTTGGGATCAACACCATACATAGAGAGAAGGCCCGAATCCTTGAAGCGGCAGAAGCATTTAAGATCAGCCTTGGCAATGGCTGAGCAACAAGCAGTGGAGGGATCAGCAGGATAGTCCCCACTCACACTCGGCTTGCATGCCGCCAACCCATCGCTGGGCATGCGACAAAACGAGTATTGGCCATTGGCCATCCCAATCATGGCCATGCCCAACACCATCCCCACAATCATAACCTTCTTATTGTATCCCTCCATTATCATAATATATTGATATCTCTTATTCACTCTTCCACTAGATTGCAATGAGAGTGGGACTATAGGCTTATATATAGACTTAGTTAGTCTTTGGTTTTAGGTCGCACTTCATAATTAATTTTAGATAATTTTTCACACGTTTTGAATTTTATATTGAAGAAAATATCATAATTATTATTTTTGAGCTAAAATAATTTTAAGTAATTTTTTATCACTTTAAAATCAATTATAATCAAAATTATTCAAACATAAATTATATTATTTCAAAATCAATTTTAACCAATTAACGTTGATTCAAACAAAGAAAGGTGGGTTATAGAGATCCCGTGACATTGTGTGTGCTGGCTGGTTGGCAATACAATGGGACCAATATATCACGGGCAAGTGTTTGGTGATTTAAGGGGAATAATTGGATGTTTGTAGTGCTCTGGTCTCTAGGAGGTTTTGCTTGTTTTAATGTATAATAATATGTGCAATGGTTGCATGTGAAGTGTGGATGGAATTAGATTCCCACGGAGGGAAGCTTCAAGTGGAAACGAGAGGACATGGTGAGTGAAACTGTACATGTAATACTACAAACTATATTATCACTAGAGGGGGAACAGTAATGAAAGAGTGAGGTTACTGAAAATTTGGAAGACGCCTATGCTCGAGACGAAACAAGAAAAGAAAGAGTAAGATAACGTTGCACATAAATTAAACTTTGATATTACTTTTTTTACAATACTATTTATTCTGTACCATAAGAAGCTAGCTAGCTACAAGACTGGGAAAGGATGGAGACTCAACCTTCATCTCTAGACCCTGATCAATAATTTTAATATACTGTATAGCAGAACCCATTATGAGCATGCTTGTCATTAAAAAAACACTGAAAGTTATTAATTCTTTAGTGAATGGGATATTATTTGTGTTATGTATTATTCCAGCTTATGTTTTGTTATTTCAGTGTATGTTGTGTTATGTATTATTAAAACATGTTTATAATATTTTTAAAAATATTCTACTGTATAAAATATACATAGTTGGTGTAAAATATTTTTCCGCATACATCTAAATGATCTAATAGTAAGGTTGTATCATTTTCTCACAACAAATCTATTCATTTATAAATATGATATAGTGAGATAATGAATTTCTTATATATTTGTGTAAAAATATTTTACACACAAGCGGATGTGTAAAGTGAGAATTGAAGAGCATTTGTATTAGAGGAAAGAGAAATAAATTTAATATATATATATATATATATATATATATATATATATATATATATATATATTATATGAAGAAATTAAACACAATATTAAGAGAATTATAATACTTATATATATTTTGTTCAATCAACTGAATTAGATTTTTTTAATAATTTAGATTATATAATCATGAATAATTATGACTTAAATTTATTTAATGATTACATGATGATGAAAAAATAATTACATAACCACTTAAAAAAATTATAACGTGGCTTTATTTTTTAATCTTAATATTTCATTATTTATCTAATACTTAATCATGATTATCTCACTCTCATAATAAAAGTCCTTTCACTTTATATGCTCCCATATAACCGTACTGTCCATATATATACATTTAACTCAAAAAAAAAATCTCTAGCAGGGTTTAGGCTGTACTGTTTAAAGGCTGCTTGCGAGAAGTCACAAGTTTGTTTTACCTAGTGTCCTATTCATTTTTTTACTGCATAAGAGTCCTATACATTTAAAAAGCGTTAAAACTCAATACCAATTATCATTCATCAAAGTAGTCAAATAATAAAGTACATACTCAACTTGTACAAATAATATAGAAATAGTCAGACTTAATTGGTAATGTTATATACAGAACATAAATTGTGAGCGTATAAATTTAATTTAATTTCCGTAATGAACTCTACCTTTCACATTATGTTATCCACTCTTACTTATAAGGTTTTTAATGAATTTTCCTCTAAACATCAAAAATAATGAAAAGAATATATAATTAACCATGATTTAAAATTATCGAGAAATCAACAATATCAAGTAATCAGACAATATCAAAATTGCATTAATAAAATAAAAAAGAACAGATGACATGTACTGACATGTGTATATATTAAAATCCTAGTTGCGGTCTTATTTGTTATTTCTCTGCACTTCTTGTGCTTAATATAAATACCTTTTGCTGAGAAAAAAAGAAAAAAGAACAGACGTCATGTAATTTAAATTGACCCACCAACCTTACAATTGTTTATTCATGTTATGAATGGGAGCCTAACTTACATATAGGTAAGCAAACTAAGCCAATGAATTTATTCTGCTTTCGTAGCCGTAGTTAGAATGATAATTGTTTTTGTATTATGAATGGACCACCCACGTTACGTTACACTACCAAAGTAAAACGTCACGAGCTTATGTTGACGTGGCCACATACAATTCAATCTCAATTCTCAACCATCAACATCCATATTGACAAGATCAAGCCTATTTATGAGTTTATGATATTAGTGACACTGATTTCAAATCTTCGAACATAATTTAAAAAAAATAAAATAAGGATATATTTTAATTTTATCTCTAAAATATACTACGTATCAGATAAGCTTCATAACTTCTTTGATTGATTAAAAGAATAGTGGCAATAAAATTAAAATTTATAATATCTATAAACTATACAAATCCGTCACTCCTATGCAAGTGCAATCACCAACGATTTAAATGTGGAACAGGCAAAATGGAAAGGCTTGATAGATATGATGTCCAAGAATTGACAGCTTGGTATAATAATAGACATATATAGATTTCACTTACGTGACAATTAAAAATGGAGCAGAAATTAGTTAAAACAAAAAGGGAAGAAGTCCAAAACGAAAAGAATCAAGAGTATTCGATTAGATAAATTGGGTCAATTTGTCGATGGCATCTTCATCTACTTCATCGGATATGATCAAAATAAGGTTAGGAAAGTGAAGTTAATTATATATGAGAGCGTGTCATGGGAGATCGATATAAAGAGAAGAATCACAAGTTGTGAACGGGGGAATAATATTATGCATGGCTTCAAAGTCTTTAGCCTTATTACACATATTTTTCTATCTTCTAAGCTTAGATACAAAGCACCTTGCTTGGTTGACATATTTCAAAACTTTAGGTCATAAGCCAACAGAATTAGCCAAGGTGACCAAGAAAACCATCCAATCCAATCACTATGTATGTGATGTGGCGGGAGCAATAAATCACGTGAAAGAAGAGCCAGTTCAGTAGCGTGCATGGAATCTATTTTATATTTTCAAAGTTCAAATCGTGGGTGGTAAAAGTGAAAACCACACCAACAAATAAGATATATCACATTTAATAAATAATTGAATTTCTTAAGTACAGTTACACAGAAATTCAATTTGCTAATTATAGATATGAAAAAGATTTTTTTAGGAGAGATAAAACACACTTCCCTGATTTCATGACTTTTTATTAGAGAATACCTTGCTTTTAAAAAAATAAGTGGAAACCACTAAGTTGCCAACATGTGTCACTCAGTGGTTACGTGTCAGCAGGAAGAGAGATCACAGATTTTTTTTATTAAAATAAAATGCACAAGTAGGTGGGTGCATGCGGACATGATGACCTGTTTACATACAAACATGGCTTGCCCATTTTGTTTTGATAAAACTTCGATCTCTTATTTTTCCACGACCCATACACGAGCACACTAATCTTAATCTCCTACCCTTCTTAAGCATAATTCAATTACTCTTATTGCATTTAGAATGAATAAAATCAAACCGCATATTATTTTTATTTGATTGGAATGACTTAATTTTTGTCCAAAAATTAAATTAAACCACTCCTAATTATAATAGTGATAATAATAGTAGCAAAAATAGTTGTAACAATAGTAGTGGTAACCAGATCAGACAACAACTTTGTGGCAATGATAATAGTGAAATAAAGAAGATCTACAATGTAAGGTAAGGATGAAAGGGAAAAAAATTCTCCATCTTATCTCAATCGTTCTTAAATTTACTCTTTCTTTGAGTTAACTAGTAGTTTTATAAATTTACTCTTTCTTTGAGTAACTTTGTGAAGGATAAGCTTATCTAGTAGCATTATGAATTAACTAAACATTAAATATATGATCATTTTTCTTATCTATTTAGTTTTGTTCTCGCAACCAAAGGGACCCTAAAGCTGATGCAGTTTTCTAATTTTAGAAATTACTTTAATGATTATTTATGTATCGTATTGTAAGTTACAACTTAATTTGTATTTGGTTTTTCATTAGGAAGAATCTAAGGTACGGTTATCGGAAAACAACTCATTATTACTTTTGCGTTTAATTGGCAAGAAATTCCTGCAAAAAAAAAAAAAAAACCAAACACATTATTAGAATTAGAAGTTTATTTATATAAACACGTATGCCAAAATGGTGGCAACACATATGTAACAGGCGGCGCTGCTTCAAGTTATAACGTTTCGGGAGCAACAAACAGGTAGGTTTATATATGTGTATACTCTTCTACATGCAGAACTTTAAAGCTATGTTCTTCTTAATTATAATAATTTTGTTTCTAGTTAATTCAAAATTATTCAGGTTTCTCCCGCAAGCCCTAGGAAAGCTTGTTTAGAAACTTCGCAATGAAATTTTGAAATGAGAATATTCTTACGGGAGACTTACAAGTATAAGTCAACTCAATTCTAACAAAAAAATAAAATTGTTCCAAGCATCAACTTCTTCCACAAGGTTAGAGGTTGCCTGTCAGAACATTCAAGTGTATATGTCCTGTCTAACCCTAGAGTTTTATGCAAATCGTCACGGAATGGTATTTTAATAATTACTACAAAAGGGATATATGTTAGATAAAATAGATTAGTTAATCTATTTCACAAAAAAATAATGTATCTATAGCACAGTTTCATTTTATAATCTCTCGGGTGCTAATGAAACTATTTTAGTAAAATTTAACTGTCTCAATTCTTGGCCGATATGTATTCTTCGTTATCCTTAGGCTGATAGATAAGGTTGTTAAGGGAGATAATTTGTATTATTTTCAAGCAATCAATTCAATCATCGATCTCAAAATACATAACTTGATCGATTTGTCTAGAAAGCTTGGTTGAACTAAATCGATTCATCGAATTAGGAGAGTGCACAAGTCCCTTACAACATCTTATTTTTCGTAAAATAAATTAAAAATAATTTTATTTATAAATAAATAAAGTTTTAGAAAAATAATAAAATTTTTGTAATTAAATAAATAAGGAGAAATAATTTATTAATTAAAATAATGATTTTAAGATAAATAAAATAAATATATGTTCTTAGAAAATGAAAATAATATTTTATTTATTCATTTGATAGAAAGTAAAATAAAATTCTTTTTTATAAAATAATAAAATAAAGAAAAATAGAATAAATAATAAGCTGAGAGTACCCCAATTAAAAATAGAGACATATTAAATCAGTTCTTACATTTACTATAAGTCTTTGCGCTCTGCCTTCTCTCAAATTTGTTTTCTCTTTTTCATTTTCCAAAATCCTCTCTTGCATACATTCAAACATGTCCAGTAAAATTATAATCTCAGACTCGTTAACTGTTGGATCATCGTGACATTTGAACACCCAGTTCGGAACTCATTTTTGCACATCTTTATCATTGAGATTTGCGAAATAATGTCCGCATTAATATAAATGTCCCTCACACGGAGCTCTATTTTTCTCGCATATACCGAAACTTGTCCCAATAAAAAATATGATCTTGGACTTGTTAATCCTTGCATCATCGTGAAATTTGAAAACATATTTTGAAACTCATCTTTGCACATAGCCGTCGTTGAGATTTGTGAAATAATATCTGTGGCAAGAGAAATATCCCTAGCACAAAGAGAGTGAAATGAATGTTTCAATCTCTTCTCCTTCTCTTTAATGCTTGGAAATCCTAACAAAACAACAAGAGGAAAAGCTTAAGGAATCTTATAGAACTGCCATAGATCCAGCTATCATTGTCGAACTACACACGTGAGCCCACTTAAAGGTAAATGATGATTTTTTTATAATTGGGATTAGAATGAACATGTGTAGGAATCCATAAAAGATCAAATTGTAATTTATTTTGGAACGTTTACTATATTGTGATTCTTACTTTATGATTAAAATTACGAGATTGTTGTGTTTGACAGGCCAATTGATGCCCTAATGCAAATTGGCTGATAAAATTGAATGCTTTTGGTATTTTTATGTTTTTAACCTATGATCTTGATTCCTTTGATTTTGACATAATTATGTGAAATTGTTTTAGGGATTTAATTATATGAACATAACATATTAATATTATTATTATGTGACATGTATATAATGTATGACATGTATATAATGGAAGTGTGATGAACTATGTGTAAGTGACAAGTTGAGTATGTGTTAAATTGTGAGATCATATGTTTATATTGAGATGTTGTGTGCATTGAGTTGTGAGTTATGAACAGTACAATCACACGACTATAAGACCCTTTAAGGACGACAAGTTAATACGCGACAAATATTGTGATGGGAACCATTGTGAGAATCCAACGAGTTTAATCACTTTGAGACGCGACGAGTTAAAATTATTTTGAGAACAATTGAAGGGTCCGTGTATTTTGTACAATTCATAGATAGAATCTGCGTGCTAAAATGTTTTATAAGTTGGACTGAATCAAGAGGGAGAGGCTCTAACGGACTCTTCAGAGTGTAGACCTAAGGGGTAAATACACTCGGTTTGAATGTTCCTTGAAGTCTATGCTGATCCCATATGGTTGGAGCGTTCTCGCAAAACAGAGTGACCCTGGTTGGTCTCCCTATGATTTTACCTAGTGAGAGTGACTTGACTTACCATTGTGTGGTTTGTCTTGTCGTGTACTCTTAGGTGCCTGACGAGGTTTTTCACTAACATGGTACCATATTGCATATAGAATTGAGTCTTAGTATATTTGTTACATAACGCTTGTGTATTTATCGATATTGATTGGTTGAGTGATATTGTGTTTTGATCCTTGAGAGCATGAGTGATGTGAAAATGTGTGAGACGTGTAGTGTTGAGATGTGATGTTATGCATAAGTGGTGGATTGACATGAGCTATGTTAAAGTAAGTTGTATTTCATTTATATGATATGTATATCTATGTTGTCATGTTTCTCTCTATTAGTTAGGAATGTAATAACTCATTCTTTGTGTGTTGTTTGTATTTAGATCCTATGATGATATCAAACTTTGTGTTCATGCGAGTAGATGATTAGGTGGATGACTATGGAAAACCTCATATTAGAAAATGCTGGAATATAATGCTCTGATAGGATATGACATTTGAACATGGGTTTTTGTATTATTTGTTTAATATTATGAACATGTTATTTTATGTTATTCCATTGCTTAACTTGTTTCCTTTTATAAAAAAATTGGATTGCCTTGTTTTAGGTCAAAAATGTTTTCATACCCTTATTTAATAGGTTTTTAATTTGGTGGTCAACGCGAATGTGAACCTTTTACCCATGTGAGCTCCTTTATATTTATCGAATAAAGTCATTTTAATTAATTTCATATTTTCATATAAAATATTATATAAATATGTATGTCGAAGTCTCTAGGGTGTCACACCCCTCAGTCTTAAGTTAACACTTAAAGAAGAAACTAAAGACTTTAATTTATCATTTGACCTAGAGATCGAAATCCGACCTAGGAGGGTGCATGTTGATTGAAATTTGAGCTAAGCGAGTATAAAAATTAAATATTTTCAATACTGATTCTCAATTAAAATTTAAAATATTGCATCTAATTTTGTCATTTTTTTCCTATTCGGACATAATAAATGAAAAGCAACCATGTTTTCACCTAAATTTCTCCTAAGCTAAGAAAAATTAAAGATAAAAATAAAATAAATAAAAAATCATTATAAATAAAGTAGTATGACAAGAACAATTTATTTTGTACTATAAAATTTGATAACATTTTTATTCTAATCAACAGTTAAAGATCAATAAATGTTTCATTAACATCCAACACTTTTTATTCTCTCTCTTCTCTTATTACAAACTTCAAACACTTCTTTAATATTTTTTTTATTGCTCTTTTCTTGTTATGTCACATTATCAACCACATCAATTATTTATATTTCTTTTATTTTTTCTCTCTCAAGATCTAAAAAAATGTCTTAGAATCATTTTCTTATCTAAGTTATTCTCCTCTCTTTATTAAGTAAAGGTTAAAGTGGGAAAAAATATAACTATAATAAATAAAGTGGGAAAAAAATTAAATATAACTATAATAAATAATATAACAAAATATATAGAAAAAAAAGAAGTAATGATAATATATGTTAATAAAATGTTTGAAATGAAGGATCTTGACGTGTCACTTCTCTATTTCAAGCGAAATATGAAGCGAAAAGGGTTCACTTTCGGTGATTTTGGCCAACAATTATGGCAGCACACCGTGTTTTCAGGTGCCCTTTGGAAACTTGTTCAACAAATAACCCACATTCCCACCTTAGTTTGTTGTTCAGTAAACATGTATATGTGTAGTGTGTCGTTAACGACTCCCATTAAGCTGAAGCTTGTGCTTCTTATTCTCGAGCTTAGTTAGGTTGCTTCTAGCTCCTTCTCTCGTGGCCAATCCTTGTTGCTTTGCGCGTTAAAATTACTGTGTAGTGTAAACGGGAAGAGGGAGACACAAAATACATAAGAGAGTAGTTTCAAGAGAGAGAAAGAGAGAATTGCATCATTTCATTTTCATTGCTTGTGGCGTTTTCCATCTTTTAACACACCTCATTTTTCTCATGCGTGCAAGCCATTCTCAAATCTCAAAACCCACCCACATTTCTTGGTTCTTAACCGCTTTAATTGCCTTTAAGATTCTGCATTCCCTCTCCCACCTCAACTTATTTGTCTTCATCATCATCATCTATCTATCTATCTCCCTTTCCTTCTCTCCCAAAGCTAAACACTAAATCAAAAACCATCCTTTAGCTCCATCGCTTTTCGTTGTCCTTATCCCGGCTTTCTTGTCTTCAATCGCTTTCAAAGGTTTGAACTTTTCCAAAAATCTCCATCTGGGTCTGTTTCATTTCGCTTATACTCGTCTTATAGTCTTTTTGGGGTGACTGGAATGATATTTATGTTTCTGTTGTGTGCAATTCTTTAGAGATAGCAGTTCTTTAAAATCATAGTTCTCTTATTATGTTAAAATTGCACCGAAAATAGTCAATTGGGTTATCATAATATCATTCACTTGATTTCATGGGTAAGGAATAAATCAGAGTTCTGACTGTTTTTGGTTATTATTATTAGATCATTTGAATTGAAGCAAAATGGGGAGTCATATGAGCAAGAAGATCCCTGAAACTTCTTCTATTGGCCTCAGCACCGAATTGCACTACAAAACTGAGTTGAGTTCCTATGAGGCTGCTTGCAAGCTTGATTCTGATTTGCAGTCCTTTGACACCACGCTTCAAGCTAGAACAAATCAGGTTATCAACACTCTTGCTGTTGGTGTTGAAGTTCGAGCCCTTTCATTTGATTCTCTGAAGCAAATCACAGAATGCCTTTTGGAGATGAACCAGGAAGTTGTCAAGGTAATCTTGGACTGCAAGAAAGACATATGGAAGAGCCAGGAACTGTTTGAACTGGTTGAGGAATACTTTGAGAATAGTCTGAAAACTTTGGACTTCTGCACTGCATTGGAGAAGTGCCTAAAACGCGCTCGCGACAGTCAGTTGCTTATTCATGTGGCTCTTCAACAGTTTGAGGAAGAATCATCAGGATCAGGAGGAGACAACCGCTACCCGAGGACATTGCAAGAATTTAAGAACTTCAAGGCCGCTGGTGATCCTTTCACTGAGGAATTCTTCCAGATATTTCAGTCTGTTTACAAGCACCAGATATTCATGCTTGAAAAGTTGCAGCTTAGGAAGAACAAGCTTGATAAGAAGCTCAAATACATCCATTCCTGGAGGAAGGTTTCGAGTATGATCTTTGTGGCGACTTTTGCTGCAGTCTTAATCTGCTCAGTTGTAGCAGCTGCTATCGCAGCCCCACCTGTTGCTGCTGCGATAGCTGCTGCTACGTCGATCCCAATTGGATCCATGGGAAAATGGATTGACTCCCTCTGGAGGAACTATGAAAATGCATTGAAGGGGCAAAAGGAAGTGATTAGCTCAATGCAGGCTGGAACATATGTTGCCATAAAGGACTTAGACAACATTAGGGTTCTCATTGATAGGCTTGAAATTGAGATTGAGTCTCTATTGCATAATGTGGATTTTGCCATTGAGGAAGAAGCTGTGAAAGTTGCAATAGAGGAGATCAAGAAGAAGCTTGGAGTGTTTATGAAGAATGTTGAAGATTTGGCAGTTCAAGCTGATATGTGTAGCCGTGACATTAGGAGGGCAAGGACTGTGGTCCTGCAGAGAATCATAAAGCATCCCCACAATTGAAAGCAATCTCATGTCTAATCTGCCAGTAACTGTTTGAAGGAGAATACATATTTTCCTTGTGTATCTAATGGAATTTCTTGATTCATAGGTACATGTGTTGAAGATAATAACCGGGCATATTTGATATGTCTTGACACTGGCAGCAAATTTTTTTATTCTTTTCATACAATAGTGTATTAATGTATATGTTTCTTTTTTCTTCTTTTTATGATCTCATTTGGTTTTTAGTTCGTTGAGGTGAGACTAATTTGTGAGTCTTTAATTTATATATCTTGAAATACAGTGAGAAATCAATTAGAAAACCGAGATAATATCTACGTTACTTTAGAGGTTGATAGTACTCCAACCAACGTTGAGTTGTAAACGAACAAAGTACTTGCATCCTAAAGTTTGATCATTGATGTGAGCTGCACCAAACCTGTACTTTATCGAATCAATTTTTTTTTCTCAAAGAGCTTGTTCACCGAGGTTATCACTTCATTAATTATCTGCATGATATACTCGGTACATGCAATATATAGTTAAGTTAATATAAAATATCTGAATTTAATTCTTTTAAAATTTGCTTTCACTTTAGAGTGAAAAGAAAATTATGGCCCATTATTCATTTAATCTTTTTTTTTTAAAAAAAATTGATATATATATATATATATATATATATATATATATGTGTGTGTGTGCAATATCAATTTTTTTTATAAATTTATTCTTTAACTTTCTTTTACTTTAAATTCTTTTTTTTACATTTAAAAAATGAATTCTCTCAAAGTTAAATCCAAAAATATTTATTGAGAGATATACAAAAGAATATACAAATTATCTTTTTAAATAGTTGAGATTATTATATGATTCAAGGCTAAGTGATCAATCTTGTCGTGATATATAATCACATTTTCTTTATAAGTAACAATTCATATCCAAATCAGTATTTAAATCTTTAATTATTTGATTAAGAAACATAAATCGTTATCATTATCATTTACTTATGATAACCATTGGTGGTAATTTAAAAAGAATAGTTAATAACATATCTATCTAAAAAAAACATAGCATGAAAAAATTGTTTGGAACCACATTTTCGGAATCATTTATTAATTTTTCCTAAAATGAATTGATTATTGGCAAAGTGGGTAAACTTTGACCCTAAGGAACTCTTGAAACGTGAAAGGGCCAACAAATCTAGAATTAGAGGCGGTATCTTATAAGTTATGACTTCCTTCCCTTCCCGTGCGAAAAACATAACAAGTTGGAAGTAACACGTAAGTCGGTGGAGCATTAGGATTATAAAAATTGAAAATGGAAGACAAATTTGGTGTGCATCGTTTTAATCACGAAAAAGATAATGTCACGTTTCACTCTGGTCCTTTATTATTATTATTAATGATCATTTCCATTCACTATCCAGAATTCCCTTCAATACATACATACATATATTCGTCCACAGAAAATAAATTTGAGCGTGCATTTACGAAGATATTACAATTGTTCAATCAAAAACTGTCAATGTTACGCCGACAACGTTAGAAATGTTCAATATCAGCTTAAGAGATGGATCCTTTGTATAACTAAGTTGATCGCAGCATGATCCTCCTAGCTCTTTGTGCTTTGAATGGGGTGTGGATACTCGTGAGGACTATGATATCGATGATCAAGTCAATGCGTGCTGAATCCATCCATAGGACTATTAGTTATAAGAATGGGCTATTGGATGGGATTAGAAAACTTATACCATGCAACGTAGTCACAGTGTAGTGATGTACTACATTACCCACCGACCTAAACAATTTTTTTTTCAGAAAATAAACTGACGATCTATCATGTGTTTAAATTAGTTCATGTCACCGATATTACATCAGTCTGAATATAACTTTATTCTTATCCCTCCAATAAGGTTTCAAGTTAAAATCTAATAGATGAAAAACACATGATTAAGAAATATCCATTAAAGGTAACCAATCATATTTTCAAGTGAAGATTAATTATCAATGGAATTGGTGAATACTTTACATTTATAACATGATAAAAAAAAATAGTTTGTGTTGAGCAGATGTAGAGAGAGTGCTGACTGTTCTGCTTAATTTCATTTGGAATATGATATGATAATTAACCGCCTTTGCAGGGGGGAGACTATATGTGTAATCTTAACCTCAAACTCAGGATTGGCATGATTCACAAATCATAACATCCGATAAAGCACTCTCCAACACCAGGCTCAGGGAAGGAGTTTTCAAATTGAATTACTAGGCCGAGAGTTTGATGACCCTTCTTTGGGATCATGATCTTTTCACTCAGGTCATTCCTTTGCAAGGAGCACACACGTGTACCCACAGAATGAGAAGAAACATAAATCTATTATACCATCTACAAAATTTAGCATGCTCGTAGATGCACCATTGATTGCTTACTATTTAGTTACTACTTCGCATATTTTCAATCACACAACCAGCTATATTTATATTATTATTGCTTTGGTACGCAAAAGAGCTCACCGAATGGTGCCAAAATTGTGACGAGTTTACTAATATATTAGGAATCAGATAAAAAAAAAAAGAGTTAGTATCCGAAAACATAAATAGAACTGCAAAGTTGCAAATAATATTGCAGCAATGAGCAAAAAAGCAATGAGCCAAAATGTGGTTGTCCACCATTTTATCAAATAAATCGGGACACCCTTTAAACGAGATATAATTGCATGTATACTACAACAGTCGGGACAACCCTTTTATCAAGTCCAATACTTATATACTTTAACAGTCAGACAACTGACAGTGCCTTCTACCTTGCTATCACCTTCAAAAAGCTAAGAATGGGCTGCGGCCGAGTATTGAAATATGTGGCCGGAACCAAATAAGCACAGACTAGAGACACATAAAGTTTAAACCAGAATGAGGAAAAACAGTAGTACATCGTTGTACCTGTCACTGTAACAATTGTCATACAATTTAAAATGCTCTTAACAGCAGAGAGGTCCCTTTCTGCTGCTTGATCCGGAAACTGACCTTGAGTTTGAAAATTGGAAAGTAACTGATCCTTCGTCTGGAATCTATTTATCAACCACATGGACATTTCCTCTTCAGATACCGGGATACTATCAAGGGGAAAGCGGCAGATATGAATATGAACTTCAGAAGGATCCACCCCAAAGACATTATCTAAAAAAGATGGGCAGCGGTATTTGTAGCCAATGGTCACATCATAAACTGACAATGAAAAGTTGAATGAATCTTAGTGGCAGAATAATATGATTTATTTATGATCGTTAAACTTCCAACCTTCGATTAATTTGATATCATTGCAAATAACAAACTATATGTCATCTTATCCAAAAGGAAAAAAAAAAAAAAAAACTCCCTACAAGGCAATTCAAGATCTTCAGGTAGCCTGTACACAAGTATTTTTCCTTGACAAATGCTAAATGATATTAGATAGATGAAAATGCTGCAGATTTTCCCATCAATCATATCAAAAGAAAAGGACTAAGTGGATGATTCACAATTATTGGATGAGTATAAGGACTAACTATGAATAACTCTAATGTCACATACTTTACCAATGATTATATAATACAAGCAGATAAAATACAGACAAATAGGACAACCTGCAGCGAGAGAGCTCCTCAATTCTTGCAAGCAGGCACAGAAGCCCTTTGTCTTTGGAAGTAAAACATTTTTCAGAACTGGTAACCCATGTTCGGCGGCATATTTTTTACTCCGAAGGCACTTTTGCTCACTGCAAGAAGAAAAAGATAGGTGGCAATAAATTTTTAACAGAATACACATACAAACAGAATTACATATGCTACATCAACTCAAACATGGGATGAAGACCATTCAGTTTCAAAGTCACCATTTGAAGGTTGGTGACAACATATTTTTCCTACTAATAATTTTGGCTTAAATATGTTTTTGTTCTTCATAATATAACACTTTTTTGTTCTTATGAAATTATTTTTTTTCAAAATGGTCCTTGTAAAATTCTTTTTTAGTTTTGGTCCTTGTTAGTCCTTGTAATATATCTAATTTTTAAGTTTAGTCCCTATAATATTTTGTTCACTTTGAATTAGTTCCTTAGAAAATATTTGATAGGACCAAAAACAAATTATATATTACAAGGACAAAAACGAACAAATTGATATATTACAAGGACTAAAACAAAGTAACAAAGATCAAAACAAAAAATAATTTTACAAGGACCATTTTGAAAAAAATATTTTATAAGGACCAAAACCAAAAAAGCAGTATATTACAAGAACTAAAAACATATTAAAGCCAATAATTTTTTTATGGATGTTTCAAGAGAAAATCGCATGATTCACAAATAGAAGAACCTAAGTTTTTCTTCCAGCATCATGATGATCATAAGCAAAAATATGTAATAATGCATTGAAGTTTTATTTGATGAATACCTTAATGGTAGTAAACAGAAAAGGTATCAAGTGGCTTACGTGAAATCAGTGCCTTCTGGGAAAAGTGCAAGCCAGAGAGGATCTTGTGGATCCTTGAATGTTGAAAGCATATAGCGCATGATTGACTCATCAGCCTCCCACTTTCTTTCCACTGGGATGAACTCTAGTATGTGAAATGCCCAACCAAAAACTGGAAGTCTCATCAAGCTACTCTTAAGTATATATTTTATGTATCCAAGGCATCCCTTCCGCAAGGCAAGGTCCCATAAATACATCCAATCAACCTCAGTTCTATGATTTGCGATCAATAAGATCCGTTCTCTAGAAGGAACAATATCTCCAGAAAACACAACTTTAGTCTTGTTGATCTTTTCAAATAGAAAAGGCCACAAGGCTAGCCAAGCACCAAAGAAAAAGGAAGTTGCTCTCCTGCTGTAAATGACGCTAAAAAGTCGCATTATAACAGCACTGATAAAACCAAAGAACACTAACATTATAAATGCTGTTGAAAGAAGCACTAGTAGACACACCAGACCCCTTAAAATTCTCCATGGTGCTAGAGCTTGATACTTTGCTCCAAAGCAAGAACTTACTGGTTTAAGAACAGCCATAAGCAACTATCAAAAACAATCGCAGGCTACAAAAGAAAAAAGAATAAGTGCACTGCCTCTTCAATGAATTGCCTCCTCAATAAGCCTGGATTAGCAAAACTGGATACCTTCATAAAAGAATTACTCTGGCCACCAGGTTTCTTGTAGTGATGCAGACAAAAAACAGCAGGACTCTGCCAGCTGTTTTGTCCTTGTAGTTGATGACCCAATAAGAGAATGATTTTTGACAGTTTTGGCACAAAATGAACGTACCTGGGAGAAAGTTGAGGAGGATATCATATCTTTACCTCGAAGGATATCAAGTATCATGAAACATAAACGTGGAGAATAAAAGAAGTTTAAAGAAAAAAGAAAAATAAAAAGACTAGGCATGTATAATAGGAGGATTTATCAGTACATTATAAATGACAGGGTATCATTGCTTATAAGGCTACACCTCGATAACTTGACAACGAAAGGATCAACGAGTAAATAAATAGTAATCTTAAGAAAAATCAACCTTTCCACTAATACAACGTATGAGGGAAGGCTATGCAATGAATAGGAAGGACGCCAAAGTAAACTTTTCCAGCTGGGTTAAAATAATTCAATTGTTTGACAATACTATAGGAAAGAAAATCAAAGCATCCAGCATGTGTGATGTTGAAGAGTAGCAACGAGATAAGTTCCTTATGATGCAAAAGGGGATTTGCTGTGTGGAGAAGAACCAAACAGCTTTTCTATCACAATAATAACACCACTGTTTAGATAGGTCAAAGGAGGGGGAGTGTGAGAGCATGAGAGGAACATTTGTTCTAATATCCTGAAGACATGATGCACTAAAATCGGGATATCACCACCAACTAAGACACAAAACTCCTATCCAAAATTTATGACTAGACGGTATCTTTCCTTGTCATTTATTTCTTTTGATCCTTACCACAAGGGATCGTGAAAGTCCCTATGTAAGTCAAGTCAAATTCCAACCAAATAAAGACACAATCTACTCTCAATCTCAACATAAAGGTAACATCAGATAGGGAACAAAATCATAAACATGCTTAAAACAGATAAAAAGTTATGCATTCAACATCCTAGCAACACATAACATTGTGATACCAAGTGTGATCACAAAAAAAAAAAAACATGATCACTTGGAACACTGTTGACAACCTTTGTGCACAAAACAAAACCACATTATGCAAAAAAAGGGTCTTTTCTTCTTCTTTTTTGCCATTTAGAAAACAAGGGACAAAAGGGTGAAGCCCCAGATAAAGGGGCAACCCATAGTTATGCAAGCTCGGATCTTTAGCACGAAAAGGTTTATATAGTTTTAGAAAAGAGCACTAATCTGTTGCAACGTTGGAAAACAACAAAAGCACGTTTAGCCATGCGAGAGTGATGCAATGAGGTTGAGCATCCTCACCTTTGTTCAAGCTTGTGGCATTTTTGTCAGCCCCAGAGAGACATTGAGATGTAGAAAAACACAATGGAGTCGGTGGTTGTACCTTGTTTGGTTGAACAGTTAGATTAGATAGGTAGGAGTTATACGTAAGGTCTAGAATAGATTGTGGGCAGTGTTCTGCAATAATAGTACCCTCTTCTACTCTCAACTGGTGATGTTTCAAGCTGAACAAAAATAAAGCACATGTTTGTGAATGAAAAAAGCTTCAAAATGTGTGAAACTACGAAGGTTGCCACCTGCTTTTACCGTACGGTTTTTTGAATTTCAAAGAAGTTTCCTTTTTTCCAAGACGCTTTTAATTAAACTCGGTACGGTTTTAAACTTTTAATAATACAAAAGAGTTCTTTTTTTTTTGGTTAATTAAACTGGCAATGCATTTAACGTGGAAAAGAGCAAAAGTGGCCCCTGAATGATGTGATGAATCGCTTTAGCATAAAAAGTGGGATATACGTTTCTTTATTTTGGGGATATTCGTTTTTTAATCAATGGTATAGATGGATTAGTGACTGATAGAAGCCATGATGTTTGTAGTTGTGAATATTGTAAATAGGTCCTCCAATGAAATGTAAACATTAATGTTTTTTTAACCATAATATTAATAGAAAATTGTTATCGATGATAATTTAAGCTATTTAATTTGCTTTAGAAAAAAAAACTAAAATGAAAAAAGAAAAGAAAGAAAGAATATAAAAAAATCATTTGATAAGATATTTAGTTGTTAAGGAAAATGATATCATGTAACTTAAGTCAATAATTATATCATTTAATAATTTTATATACCATGTAAAATTGAATGACTGTCTCATAGATCTAATTATTGAATTATAATTATATAATATTTTGATTATTTATCTCAAAATTTATGAAAATTGAACATCAATAAAAAAAGTAATTAAAATTATTGATGTTTTTGTATATTTTAAAAAATATGTATTACATGGATCTTGATTCCTATGAATGAAGCATCAATTTTGTTTATTAATGTAAAATTTAGTTTATATGATCTACAAAAAATAAATTTTCAATTCAAGTGTGACTTTTGATATAAAATTACTTAATTGAAAGTTATTAAAATGTATATAGTCAGGATAAGTTATGAAATGAAAATTCTTTTAGGAAATATTTTGAAATATATATATTTTTAAGAATTATTTTTTAAATAAGAGTGTTTTAAAGAGTTATTATCAGTCTCATTGAACCACATATCTTATTTTAATATCATATAGTAGTACTCAACATTTGATTTTTTTTTGCAATAAAAAAACATTTGATTTTTTTTTACTGGAATATACTAATATTTATGTAGAAATAAGAATCTCAATGTAGGATGAAATATACTAAAAAAATGTGTGACTAACAATCTAACATATATTATGGGGGATTTCAACAATCTTCTATCCTCAGATGCTAAAAAAGGGCGTGTGGACCATCCTTCCAGGTTGTTGAGGCTTTGGAGATGTTGTTATAGAGGCAAACCTTGTAGGACATTCCATTACATGGATGCCCTTTATACCTTGAAGAGCGTTTGGACAAAGCCATGGCCAGACAATCTTGGTTAGACACATTCCCTGACTGCAAGCTCATGAATACTATTGCAGGAGTCTCTGATCATTCCCCTATTATTATGGCCCTTTTTCGTCAAGAAACGTTGAAGAAGATGACCTTGACACAGTTGGAAGGAATGGTTGGTCCTCAAATGTGTCCCTTAATTTTCTCTCAAAAGTCTATACATGTTTTTATGAGCTTTTAGCTTGGGGCCACCGCATCCACACTCGCTTCAAAAATGATATCAAGAAATGTAAGGACAGATTGGAGATTTTAAGGTACTCTGATGCCCTTAGCTGTATGCGTGATTTTAAAAATACCAGGGAGGATTTAAATCTGCTTCTTTCCTAAGAAGAATTATTTTGGAGACAGAGACCCAAAGTTCACTGATAAGGGATGGGGATGCTAATACAAAAAAAATTCATGCTATTGCAAATGCTAGAAAGAAGAAGAGTTTCATTTCAAAGCTTTCTAATGACGGCGAGGATATTATTTCTAATCATAGTGATCTTTGTAACCTTGCTCGAAACTATTTTGAATCCCTATATAGCTACAATGATGTTGATGTTGCAGTCACTGTTGATCATGTTGAGCCAAAATTGACTATGTTTGATAATGTCTCCCTCGTAACTCCTTTTGAAAAATGGGAATTCAAGGAAGCTGCTTTTCAGATGCACTCTAATAAATCCCCTGGACCAGATGGCTTTAATCCTACTTTCTACAAATGATTTTGGGACCTACTTGGTGATTATATCTTTAACAATGGTGTTGCCTAGATGGACAATGTTTTTTCCCTCCTAAACTAAGTAGCACTGATATTGTATTGATCCCAAAAATTGACACACCTGCCTCTATGAAAGATTTGTGACCTATTTCTTTATGCAATGTCCTTTATAAGATTGTCTCAAAAGTGCTTGCTAACAGATTATGAGTTGTGCTACCTCTGTGTATCTCTAAGGAGTAATCTACATTTGTGGAGGGCAAATCCATCCTTGATAATGTCTTGGTTGCCATTGAGACCATCCATCACTTGAAATGTAAGGTGAGAGGTAAGGAAGGGGAATTTGCTCTAAAGATGGGCATCCGTAAAGCTTTTGATAAGGTGGATTAGAGATATTTGAATGTCATGCTTCTAAAAATGGGCTTTGATCCAAAGTGGGTAACTTGGATGAGGATGTGTGTTGAATCTGTGAACTTTAATGTGTTGGTCAATGGAGAGGCAGTGGGACCCATTTCACCAGGGAGAGGACAGGGGAACCCAGTGTCCCCTTATCTTTTTATTATATGTATGGAGGAACTTACTTAGTTAATGAGGGTTCATGAGAGAAAGGGAGATCTTCACGGCCTCAAAGTGTGTAGAGGAGCCCCTCTTCTCACACACTTTTTTGCTGACCATCTCTTCCTATTTTGCAGGGCTAATGTTAATTAAGTTGATATCCTTCACAGTATTCTCGGTGCTTTTGAGAAAGCCTCAGGTCTTTCCATCATCTTCCAGAAATCTGAATTTTTTTAGCAGAAACACACCACCCAGCATCAAGCAACAAATCTCTGGACAACTGCAAGTTACAGATTGTCTGGGAACAGGGAAATACCTTGGGATGCCCTCTATGAATGGTAGGAAGAAAAAATCCATCTTCTCCTATCTGAGGGATAAAATTTGGAGGAAGATCCAACAGTGGTTAACACCTTTCAAAGGTTGGTAGAGAAGTGCTCATCAAATCAGTATCTCAAGCTATTCTTGCTTACTGCATGAGTGTTTTTCTCCTCCCTTCTACCCTTCAAGATGAGATCCAAAAGATGATGAACTCATTCTGGTGGGGTAGTAATAGAAACTATGGGAAAGGCATAAATTGGCTAAGTTGGGAGCGTCTAACAATCAGGAAGAAGGATGAATGTATGAGATTTAGACATTTATATGCTTTTAATTTGTCTATGCTAGGTAAGCAAGGATTGAAGCTAGCTTCTGATGGACATTGGGAGATGGGAAAACTGCCAAAGTTTGGAAGGACCCATCGCCACGATCTACTGATGGTTCATTCGTCACCAACCCCATTATTGATGGTCTGGAGGACTTATCAGTTGAGGCTTTGGTAGACCCTTTTCAACAAAGTCCTGGAACAAAATTATTCTAAATGACCTTTTCACAGCAGAGGATGTCACTAGAATTCTTTCAATGCCAACCTATTTCAGGGATGAACTAGACAAGCTTACATGGATGTTTAGTAGAGATGGATTTTACACAGTCAAATCCGCATACTTTCATGCTACACAGAGTATGGTAGACAACTCAAGTCTGCGTGAAGAAGGACGGTAGATGGATATATGGCAACTGAAGATTCCACAAAGGGTGTTGATAATTATGGAGAATAGCACGAAACTGTCTCCCTACGCATGACAGGCTTCTAACAAAGGGTGTTGATTGCCCACCCACTTGCTCTTTGTGCTCACATTATATTGAAAACGATTGGCACATTTTTGTTGGTTGTGAGCATGCGAAGAAGGCTTGGGAGGAGGTATCGCTCTGGAACAAAATACAGGAAGTTGCTGTAACTGGGGATGACATGAAATCACTTATATTCACATCATTAAAAGCATTCACCACTGTTCAAACAGATACCTTTGGTTTCTTTGGAAGCGACGTAACGAGAAACTTTAGGAAAATATACAGAAGCCCCTCAACATATCATTGAACTCTCCTTCCAGTATACTCATGATTGGAAGTAACTCTGTTACCGCAGACCTTCACTACCCTCTGCTGCTAATAGTTCAACGCCAAAATGGTCCAGACCATCGCTAGAGTTCATCAAATGTAATCTGGATGCCTCACTCTTTCGCAATTATCTTCTTCATGGACTTGGGGCATGCAACAGAAACTCACAGGGAACTTTTGTTGCTGATTTATCTTGCTGGTTCAAGGGCCTTCTTCCACCCATGGAAGCTGAAGATCGAGCTCTATCTCAAGTTATAACTTGGTTACTGAACAACAACTTCACCAAAGTCATCCTGGAAATTGACTGTCAGCAGCTAGTGGACACCATCAACACGAGCTATTTCCAAAAAAATGAAGTTGGAGATATCCTAAAGCTCTGTGTTTCTAAATGTTCAAGTTTTGAAAACTGTTCAATTTAGTTTGTTAGTAGGCAAACCAATCAAGTTATTCATTCCTTAGCAAGAACATCTAGATTCTATGTTTGTCAACATGCTTTTGATCATAGTCATTCCTTAGCAATTCAGTTTGTTAATATAAGTCTCTCCTTTTTAAATCATTTATCTCTCTCCTTTCTTTTTTTTTTACAACAATCATTTATCTCTCTTAATCTATCTTTTTTATATTACTTGTAAACTAGTATTTTAGAACTAGTTTTAGTGGGCTAGATATAATCAAACACAAGAGTATGAGAAGAACATAATATAGATAAGAGCGGGATAACCTTTAATTTTATCCAATATTTAGTACATAATAAATAAGTAGACAACAAATTAAATATAATAAGATATAATATAAATTATATTCAAATAGTAAAATTATTATTTTGTTAAAACTACTTATAGTTTTCTTAAAGTTTAGATCAAAATTATGAATTTTAAAGATTAAATCAAAATTGAGATTTTTAAAAAAATTTAAAATTTAATTTACAAAAATTCTAAAAATGAAAATCACAAATTAAAATTTAAAGGAAAAAGTTACAATTTATTCTTAATTTTAAAACAACTTCCCGTAAACCTATTTTTACCTCTCCAATAATTACAGTAAGGTGAGATGGACTAGAAGTGGTGTCTTGCGAAAGAGGAAAAACTAAAAAGAAAACACCTTTAAAGAAGCAAGCAAGGAAGCCTGCTAGCTTGGTTTGTTTCTGCTGTGAGCTGCGATCCTTAAACCTTTCTCTCTCTCACTCACTCAATCAAATGGACATTGATTTCAAAGAATACCAATTGCGCTGCGAGCTTCGCGGACACGAAGACGACGTAAAATTCCCTTTAAATTCTTTCCAACCTCAAACATCGTCATTTTTATCTTAATTTTCAATTTGCATTTGATTGTTTGGTCGGTCACTCAGGTTCGCGGAATATGCGTGTGCGGCAGCGAGGGCATAGCGACGTCGTCGAGGGACCGAACCGTCAGGTTGTGGTCTCTGGACGACAGCCGCAAGTTCGTGAGTTCCAAGATTCTGTTGGGCCACACCAGCTTCGTGGGACCCTTGGCATGGATTCCTCCGAATTCGGAGTTCCCGCATGGTGGGGTCGTGTCTGGCGGCATGGACACACTCGTGTGTGTCTGGGACTTGAAGACCGGTGAGAAGGTTCACACTCTCAAGGGCCATCAGCTGCAGGTCACTGGCATTGCCTTTGATGATGGGGATGTTGTGTCCTCTTCTGTTGATTGGTAGGGTTTTTCAATTTTTTATTTTAGCATCAACCATTCTTTTGATTTTAATTATGCTTTAGTTGTTGTTCCGAGTGGTATTGAACCGTTTCTGTTAAGCAAGGTCTCGGATTTGAGTCTTGTAGATGGAAAAAAACATGATTAAGAGTGGAGAACCCCACTAAAGGTGGCCAGCTATGTTCCCCGACGGAGATTAGTCATTGGTAAAGTCGGTGGGTACTCCGTACCAATAACATGGTTTCAAAATAAAAAATAAAAGTATGCTTCAGTTTGCTTGGATTCCTTGTTTAAAGTCTTTTTTTTATCAGCAAATGTTAGTTTTAGTTTTGTTAGAAATGTCAGTTGGGGAATTCGAATCCACGACCTCCCCCCTCTCTTCTTCTTTCACCCTTCCCCGATCACTTATCCAACCTTACATCTCCCTTGTTTAAAGTCTCTTGATACTGATTTTGTTTCAATTTTGATGTGATTCTTGCACTCTTTACTGTTGTGTAGTACCTTAAAACGGTGGAGGAATGGGCAATCTGTAGAGTGGTGGGAGGCTCATAAGGCACCAGTTCAAGCAGTTATAAAGCTGCCTTCAGGGGAGCTTGTTACTGGTAGGTATTGTTACTTGTTGATGCATTTTTGTAAAAACTTTTTATTATGTCTTACTAGTTTATAGTCATGTTTCTAAGTAAGGATTTATAGTTGGGATGCTGGCTATGTGCGTGAGATCTTGTTACCTATAATGCTTTTATGCTTGGGAATGATATTGGATTGAAATAAGTTTGTTAACTTATCTTCTGACGGTTTTAGGTTCAAGTGACTCTACTTTAAAGCTTTGGAGAGGAAAAACTTGCTTGCATACCTTTCAAGGACATTCAGGTTTGCTTTACTGTCTTTAGACTTGCATGATGTGTTTTATATTTGTTTTGGTATGCATGTGTTGTAATTTGTGAATTTTCCTCATACATTTCCTTGGGTGGTACAGAATTGTGTAATTTTGTCGAGGTTCAATATATTGCTTCGCATATTTGTGATTCGTGAATTCATTTTATTTTTCAACATATCATTTTGATTGTTTTTGCCAACTTGATTTGTTTTTTCCAATTTAAAGAAGGCCAGAGAGGTTGTCTGCTTGTAGCAATTGTGTTGCCTTGGAAACATGTTTTAGCAGTTAGAGGAGTGCTAGCAACACACTCTCTAATGCATCCTTTTTAACACACACTCTACTATTGGTTAAAATTTATTGAGAACTACAAAATCAAGAGATAGACTCATCAAATAAGTGGTGGGACCCACAAAAATTGTAATTTTCAATAAATTTCAGTTAATAATATAGTGTGGAGTGTGTTGTTAGCATTTCTCTTAGCAGTCATATTATATCCTTTTATGCTGTTATGGGCTACATTCCCCCCCTCACCCCGTTGTTATTAATGTCACTGTGCTAATGCTGATGACCTTTGAGGATTGTACAGATACAGTTCGATGCTTGTCTGTTATGTCTGGTCTTGGAATCCTATCTGCATCCCATGATGGGTGGGTTCATTTCTGCACACACTCCTCTAGATCTAATTAATGAATCCCTGGTAGTTCAGAAAATATATATGCCCTGCTTGACTTGTTTCTGTTGCTTGCTACAGTTCTCTCAGATTATGGGCAGTAAGTGGTGAAGTGCTAATGGAGATGGTTGGTCATACTGCTATTGTTTATTCAGTTGATTCACATGCATCAGGACTTATTGTCAGTGGTAGCGAAGACCATTTTGCCAAAGTTTGGAAAGGTGATTACCTCTTTCTAGCTTCTTGTGATGGAGATCGTGTGACATTGGAACATTATCATTATCATCAAATATTACTCCAGTGACAATAAACAAAATTTATGAGTTTAATGGCCCTTGTTTGTTTTTGAGTGTGATAAGTGAGCTACAGAATTAATGATGGTGGTTGGTCTTACGTAAGTTTATAGGGGAGGGTTCTTTTTTTGGGGAAGGGGGTCTCATCCTGTTCCTTTTTAGGAAACTGCTTGATATTCTGTTATCTTTGGTTAGCCACAACTTTTACAATTCATAGGTTCAGCGTTAATGTTTTGATTTATGTCTTATCCATCATTTTTGCAACGTTTGTTTTTTAAATTATATATATAAGGAGTACAAGTTTTATTTTTGACTGTCATTTAAAGAGAATTTTCTCTTCCATTATGTACATGAAGCTTCCAAGGTTGTAAGCTGCTCAAAGGCATCAGTTTTTCTCTATGAAACACCAATACATTAATTTCCTTCACGTATCCATATTCAATACTAATACTCTTGGATACTTAACCGATGCGCATAGATGAGGTATCCATGCTTTTAAAAAAGTTTTGAAAATCCAATAGAGATATATGAGATATAGAAACATAGAAGCATTGTCCCTTGATGAACTAAAAATGTAAATTGTCCTCTTTATGGACGGTTTCAAGAAAGGAATGAGATTAATAGTATTATTCCTATTTGTAGACAATAGGAAGTAATTTATGCTGACAATGATTTATAATTTTTTTTAATAAAGTCCAAGAAGTATTGATGCTGACAACACTAACTAGGAATGTTTTATTAATTTTTATACATATTTAGATATGTATCTAAACATAGAATTTAATAGATATGCACTGTCGCTGTAAATTTTTATACTGTCAGCCAATTATAAATAATTTTTTGTATGACTTTTAAGGTAGCTATTATCAAAGTCAACAAACTTACCATATATGATAATTTGTGATTGAATGACAGCGTAATTAACACTGTCAGTACATATACGATTTTCTCTTTAAATTTATTGTATCCTATAGTAGCTGTATCAATTATCTAATACGTATTGCATCTGATACACATATATCGTATTTGTGCATCACTTGGCTTTAGTTTTGGTTTTTTGCCTCAACTTATGCAACTTTGGTTTCAAATTACAGACTTTTTTCTCCTAAAACTTTTTCAGATGGAGTTTGTGTTCAGAGCATAGAACATCCTGGTTGTGTTTGGGATGCAAAATTTATGGAAAATGGTGATATTGTGACAGCATGCTCAGATGGAGTAGTACGCATTTGGACCGTAGATCAGGATAATGTTGCTGACCAGTTAGAGCTTGATTTATACACTTCGCAACTTTCTCAATACAAAGCTAGTAGGTATGTTTTGTTTATTTAGCTGTCATAATGTGCTCTGCTACTCCCTCATCACATCAGTTTCTCCTTTTCTTGTCTGTCTCTACATTGTGAATTCTTAACTAAGATTTCCACTCTGAAAATATATGGTTCATTTGTTCGTTGAGAATAAATGATTTCTTTTTCTTGGGAACATTTTACACCCTGTAAATTCAAATATATTCCTGGTTTTTGTTTTTATTTTTAAAATTTTAATTTATAGATCATGTTGTGTTAGGATTAACTATGTCTTGCTATTATTCATGACCTAAGGTTGATCTGTTAATTTTTGCTAGAAAGAGGGTTGGAGGATTGAAACTGGAAGAGTTACCAGACTTGGAGGCACTGAAGATCCCAGGTCTGATTTTAAGGTTTTCCTTTTCAAAAGTCATTTGGCATAAGCTTTTCCCAATATACCCATAATTTTTTTTCTTCTTTTGGAGTGTTGGGGTTGGAGGCAAGTGGAATTTGCTAGTGATGGGCATCATGTTGGGCCGGAGATTGCCCACTTTTGTAATTCAAATGCTATATTGAATGTCTTTTCCGATAGGATAAACAAGCTTGATTGCATGAAACTGTAGCATTAAATAGTTATAAATATTCAACAGTTCTGCAGATGATTGATGACTTCTGTAATTTATATTTGTGCATAATACAATGTGGTTGCAATTATCACCCCCCCACCCCCTTGTCGTGTTATTAATTTTTTGCATAATCTAGCATCCCAGTGTTTGCCTTGGTTTCTGTTTTAACCATCTTCTGGTTCTGAGCAGGAACTACTGATGGCCAGACAAAAGTAGTCAGAGAGGGGGATAATGGGGTGGCATATGGGTGGAACATGAAAGAACAAAAGTGGGATAAAGTAATTCCCTTACTTTGCACTATATGAACTTTTGGTTTCTATTTTTTCTGTTTCCATTAACCTGTCTATTTCTTTTGCCTAAGACAAAATTCAAGTGGGCACTTTCAGTGCCAAATTTAGAAGATATTACAAGATTATTCTTTATTAACAATTTATGTTTACTTAAAGATTGGTGAAGTTGTTGATGGACCAGAGGAATCAAATCGCCAATTTTTTGATGGTATTCAGTATGATTATGGTCAGTTTCCTTTGTTTCCCTCGAACACTTGATTAGGTTTGCCTTCTTAACATTCATTTCTTATAATTTTTACCTGTGGCTGCTCAGTGTTTGATGTGGATATTGGAGATGGTATGCCTACCCGTAAGTTGCCATACAATCGATCAGGTACAAATTTTTACCATCAGGCTGCATGTTTAATCCTAACTTAATAATGAACAGATTCATTCTCTTGTACCAACATCAAGAGATGTTATTATCTGTGTGTTCGATGAATATTTTGGTATAGAAGAATTTGTCTGGCCTATTAGAGTCATTGGAAACATATTATTAATTATTATTTCATTAGTTTCTTAAATGTATTGTATAATTTAATTATGAAAACTTAGAGTAGTAGATGGATTTGTTCATATTCCATTAGATAAAAAGGATTTTGCAGCATGAAAAGTCAATGAAAACTAGTATGGTAGATTGCATCAGTTTCCAGAAGGCACGTTTCATGTGTGCGTGTGCATGCTTGGTCAATGTACTAAGAAAGAGTTGTTGTTTTGCCCTATCCTGTATAAAAGGAGGAGGTATGGAGTGGTAAAGTACCACTCAAATGTTTTTGTTTTCCTTGCATTTGATTTTTGCTTATGCTCTGAAGTCTGAAGTGACAGTACTTTTAAGATAGTAGAGAGAGATTTGTGAAGAAGATTGTGTCAATCTTCTCAAATCCCTTATTTGTTTGTGTTGTGAATATACCACCCTCTCTTATGAGTGGTTTAATTGTTAGGGCTTATGAAGATGCATGAGGTTTCTAAGACTTCTTGATGTACGACTTATCCATTAAGTTTTATCAGCTACTTTATTGTCCCTTTTCTGCTTTAAGTGTTGTTTGCCTTGTATGACCTACGTTAGATGCTAAGAATCAAACCTTGTCCTACTTTATGCATGTGAATGATAATCTGCTAACTAATATGATGTCTCCAGATAATCCATATGATGTTGCTGATAAATGGCTACTCAAGGAGAATCTTCCTCTTTCTTTTCGTGAGCAAATTGTACAGTTTATTCTTCAAAATACTGGACAAAACAATACTACTTTTGATGCTTCATTTCGCGATCCCTTCACTGGCTGTAAGTATAATGTCTGTTAAATAAATAAAAAATGATGGTGATCAATGACATTCATTATTTTGTAGTCCTCGTTGTTTACTTGATTGTTTTTCGCTTATTTTCTGTTTTAGCCCATGCTTATGTACCAGGACAACCTTCACGTATGTCTGGTAATAAAAAAACTCACCGTATCTTGTCCTGCATGAGTTGTATCATGTTCATCTTGTATCGTGTACTTGTGCGACTCAGTCCCGATTAAATTTGCCGAATTTTTTAATGACAGATATTTCTGCGAAACCTACTTTCAAGCATATTCCTAAGGTATTCTTCCATACACTTTGTTTTGGATGTTGCTAACATCTTTTGTCTTGGGAGTTCTCAAGTCTGGACAATGTAGATAATCTGTTATTCCTTTTACTTGTAGTTATTTTTTTTTTATTAAAATTAAAAGCATTGTTATTTGGTAACTTGGGTTGCATCTGGGTAGTTAAACCCAGGCTATGTAGCATGCTATATTTTGTGTCCTGAGTGTAAATTTATAATATTAGCATCTGCTATGTATATTGACATTCAGAAAAGGAATTTGTAAATTTTTTATTTTGCTGTATCTAATTGTGGTCTATGTATCCATGTATTAAAGATAAGGATTCCTTGATTCAGTACTTGGCCAATATGGTTCTAGATGGAGCTCAATAGGAAGAAATGACTGATAAATGTTTCTTGGTGATGCCCTTGTTTATTTGAGTTGCAAATGGGTTTTCTCTTCAGGAAATTGCTTGACGAGTAACTGCATCAACTTTTTCTTTGTAATCTGACCTTAATGTTGTTGTTTTTGTTGTTATTATTACTATAACAAGACAAACAGTCAGACAGGCCAGTATTTCATCTTTATAGAATGTTGCTCAATGTACAAGTAATTTGATCCCACTTGGAAGTGGCTAGTGATAAAGCTAGTGTAATAGACTAAGTCCAATGTCAAACCTCCTCTGTGTGACTTCATACTTTCCCTCTTCAAGTTAATCATGTAATTTGATAGCTCATGCCCAGTTCTTACATCTGTTGTCAGAAAGGGATGCTTGTTTTCGATGCAGCTCAGTTTGACGGGATCCTTAAAAAGATTTCTGAGTTCAATTGTGCTTTACAGTCTGACCAGGTAAACTACGTGGTTGGGATTTTTTTCTTCCTTAGTTATTATTTTGTAATATGTTAAAATCATACTCATTTGGTAAAAATAACTTTAATTTATGGTCATGAACTCACTTGCAATGGTCAGGATTCTAGAAATTTTATAATCTTTTATATCTACTTCATCTATGATCATTTCAAACACCAATATACTTGTTGATGATTCTAACTTCACATTGGCTAAGGTTGACTATGAAGACTTTTAATTGCCTTTTGATTTGACTTGGGATCTACATGTTATGATGCCCTTGACTTACTACCCTCCTAAAGAAAAACCCTGCATCAGCAAACCATGTTGCCAAGATTTGCTATGCATAAGAATTAATAAAATAAATTTGCATGTTTTTGGCAAGCATGCTTCAATGTTCGGTGTTGTTACTCACTGTTGTGATGCTACATCAATTCATATAATGAATTTTCTGAGTAATTTGGTTCTACTGTCAATCTCGTGTAGGAAAAGCAGAACTTGTCTTTGACTGAGCTCAATGTTTCCAGACTGGGTGCCATTGTTAAAATTCTGAAAGATACTTCACATTATCATTCTAGTAAATTTGCAGACTCTGATATAGCCTTGTTACTGAATCTGCTTCGATCATGGCCTATGGCAATGATATTTCCTGGTTAGTTATTGTCTCTTGCATTCCTCCTTTTTATTATACTTAAAGAAAATTTCATTGTTAATTTGGAAAAACCATGGGAAGAAATTTTTTTCATTTTAATCAGTGAACTTTTCTATTCTGATTTTCCTTACTTCATATTGTGCTTTCTCTATGCAGTCATTGATATTGTAAGGATGCTAGTTCTTCATCCTGATGGGGCTATTTTACTTCAGAAGCATTTTGAAGCAGAAAATGGTATCAACATTGCCATCTTTTTGTTTTCTGACATTAAATTATGAGAATAATCAATTTAATCTAGCCTACCCTCACATCACTCCACTAACAGATCATGTACACCATTCTCTCACATTTCCCACCCACCACCGCAGTAGTTAGTTGTGTTTTCTCTCCCTTAGTTATGTCTCTCTACATTGTGCCCCTTTCCACCCCTTGTCACATGCACTTTAGTTATCTTTGGACTTCTATATGAAATATGTACAATTAATGATATTCCTTGAATTTTGGAACTTATTTTTCTTCCTATACCTTTCTGTTGATGTATAATCTTTCATTGGTTTTCTCCTGTGTTATATCAGACATACTAATGGAAGTGATTAAGAAAGTCACTGTAAATCCAACAATTCCTGCAAATTTGTTGACCAGCATTCGTGCTGTAACTAATCTCTTCAGGAATTTGTGCTACTACAACTGGTTGCAAAAACATCGAAGTGAGGTTAGCATCTCTTTATTGCAATTTTTTAACTTAGAATTTTTGAAGGACTTGAAGAATTTCTTGGAAGACTAACATTAATGTAGAAATTGTCTAGTGTAACATTGTTGTTAAGAAAAAAGGTGCATAAATGCATTCCGTGATTAATATAGTGCTTTTTATTGACCCTCTGCTTTCAAGTATTAGTGATATTCATTAATTTCAAGATATACATTGACTTTTCACTATGCCTTTTAATAATTTTTCACAATTTGACTATCTTTACATCACTAACAGTTATCAATTCATTAATTCACTGACTTGGGCCATTTTATATTATCTTTTTTGTTAAAAAAATTCAATTTTGAATGATTAAATGACTGTCCTTTTATTTGGGCAGATTCTTGATGCTTTCTCAAGTTGTAGTTCATCTCCAAACAAGAATTTGCAGTTGTCATACTCTACCTTGTTACTAAAGTAAGTCCTTTTTCTGGTACAAATATTCTAGTATTTTCATGACTGTAAGTGCACATTGTTTTGGGGAAAAAAAATACTTGATTAATTATTGGTATTTGGCTAACATAATCTCACTTGTAGTTCTTGTGTTTATATTTGGCTAACATCTCTCTCTCTCTCTCTCTCTTGGTTGTGTTAATTCCAAATTCCAAATAGAAGATACAGTCTCCTTGTTTAGGTGCATTAGTGCTCCAGTGCTTTCTGGTTTTTTATTACCCCCGCCCCCCTCTCCCCCACCCTAGAAAGTAAAAGGAAGACTAAGAGTGTGTTTGATTGAGATGATGGAAATAGAGAGATATTTGAATTAAAGTAGAGTGTAGAAGGTGTGGGATCCATCCCATTTCTTCTCTATTTCTCTCCTTCCCCCCTCTACTAAATGAATTCCTTTTTTTTTTCTTGGATGAAAAAGTTGAAGAAGGGTGGGCAGTTCTAAGAGCATCCGGATTTTTCTTCCGTGCTTGGTGTGTCACTCTACTTAACTTCACCACCCTGCTGTAAAAGCAAAATTATATAGACACTAAAACAGTGGTGGTGGCTTTTACTTATTTAGATCTCAGTTTATAGTTCATTATGTTCATCATTGCAGTGGTTTAGCTTTAGAAGTGCAATATTTACGGCCCATAATGTAAGTATGCAATAATCTTTACTTGTGTGATCTGTTTAGCTATGCTGTGCTATTGATTGAAACAAAGGATCAAGAAGGTCAATCTCAAGTTCTATCGGCAGCTCTTGAGGTATGTCTTATGCTGTTTTCACCTAGCTATGACAACCACCATGGCACACCCAAACCTTATTTTACTAGGTGAGGTTGACTTGATCAATTCCATTAGTATCTATCAGAAGCAAAATTTCAATAAATCATTTAGGACAAGGTCTTTTAAATTGTTCCTCTTTTTTCTTTAGTGTTCCTTCTACCCCTTGTAATTAGATATTTGATCCCCTCCCTCCTCTCACTGTTGCCTCTATTGTTCCTCCCACATGATCAAACCACCTTAGGAGAATCTGTCTCCTCAGTAGATGCTAGTGCTACTCTAACTTTATCCTAAACATTCTTTTTGAATCTTGTATGTCTATTCAATATTCATCTACCTCAATGTTTTCATCTTTATACACTTTTTTCCTCTCTTGCTGAACTATAATTAGCATAAGAACATTGTTGGTCTTATCATTGTCTAGTAGACTTTTCCACTGATATTAGAGAGACACTTTACAACTACAATTACACCTAAAACATTTGTTCATGTCATCCACTGAGCTTGAATCCTATGTGTGACATCCCTGTCAATATGTTATCTAAACAGTGCAAATTTTCACTCCTAAATAATGCTAGCTTTTGTCATACTAAAGCTGCATTTGCTTTACATTTGTACGTGTCTAGATTATTTAAAATCAAATTTCCTACTTTTAGATATTATTATTTCTAGACTATACTGATATGTATTTTGTTTTTGTGCAGATTGGTGAGGATGAAAATGTTGAAGTCGACCCCAAATTTCGTGCTTTAGTTGCTGTTGGATCACTGGTATTTTTAAGTTTCTATCTCTAGTCTCGTGTTTTTTGTGTCTATATAAGTCAAGGTGTTCTGCATGTTTCATCTCATCTTCATTTAACTACACAGTTTTACATCATTGTTACAATCTGCTTTTGTGAAGCTTGATGATTATCCAATCCTTTATCTCCCTTGTCTACTGTACTCATCTTGTATTTGATAAACATAATTCTATTTTATTTAAATTTATTTTATTTTTGTATGGACTATGGAAGTTTGGGTAGTGGGATAAGGCTTTTGTTGTTGTTAATGTATGACTGTGGAATCCATTCTGTTATTTAGTTTCTTTGTTTATTTGGAAAGCATAAAAAAACAATTAAATCAAATTACATCCTTTTCTTTCTGTGGAAATATTAATATACGCAAACTATTCATACTGTAGGAGAACTAATAATGAAAATTAATTGTTTGAAAAAATGTGACATTAGACAAAATTTCTCTTTTCATTCTAAATTCATGTGCTTTGAAATTTGAAGCTTATCTATTATCTATCTCTAAGTTGCTTCACTTAAATTTTCATTTGTCTAATCCTCTTCAAACAGATGCTTGAAGGTCTTGTCAGAAAAACAGCACTGGATTTTGATGTTGTGAACATTGCAAAAGCAGCCAAGGGTTCTAAGGAAGGCAAGATTGCTGAAATCGGATCTGACATTGAGCTGTTAACAAAGCGGGGCTGAATACCTTTTGGGTGATTAATCTATCCCGTTCCTCCAAAAAAAAATGAAGGTAAAGAGGAATGATCACGTTCATGTTAGTGACCCTTAATCAGACACATGCACGCAGGGTTCCTTTCTATACTGTTTTTGGCTGTCTTTGGGGGTAAGGGTCGAAGGCTCGAAGCATCTTGTGCAGGGTTCTTTGGAAATGGAAATTATGCAGTGTACAGCATTTTCAGATCTTTTTCCAAATTATGTCGCATATATATTGAATTTTCAGTTTTATGAATAATTTTCATTCTCTATGTGTCTGCCCTCCTGTCTTTTACAACATCCATCATAGAAGTACTAGAACATGGAAGTAGGTAGGAAAATGTGAAGGTACCGTGCTTCCTTTACTTTGAGACAATTATAGTTGGAAACCCATGAGATGTTAAAAGATTAGATTGTTTAAGCCAATTGAGCAAATTACAGCAACTGTAGTAGTCTTCCTCTCTCATTTTTTTTAATATTTAAGTTTTATTCAAATCGTTTCATTTAATGCTTTATTTGGGGGCGAGAATCAAGTTTACGATAGATGCTTAATCCAAGGTATGTTTGTAATGGTAATCTAAAGTGATATAGCAAGGGTTTTTTAACGTATATTGTAAACAAAATCATATATAAGTAAAAAAAATTCAAAGATTTTGATAGAAAGGCAAGGTTTTATTACATATAGAAAATAAATAAAATGTGCTTTTTGTTAAATAATTTAAAGTATCTAATGTTTTCACATGATATATTTATAACATGTTTATAAACACACATTTCCTTCTGAATTTAGCCCTTTAAAACCAAGAAGTGAAGTTATTCTATTGGAGTAATCTTGACTTCGTTTTATTATGTAAGGTTGTATTAATTTTTTTTATTTTTTATTTTTCATATTAGTCTTTAGGACTGTTGTTGTGTTGATCATTTACTGACTTTACAAGAAGTTATCTATTTTAGTTGCTTATGATTTTTTTTTTTTTTACTTTAAGGATTAAAGTGAAAATGTGTTTCTAAAATCAAAGATTAAATAAGAATTTTAAAAAATTGGCAATTAAAGTGATTGATACTTACAATTCTAATAATGAAAGTTTTCCTTTTATTTTTTAAAATTTAATTTATATGCACTATTATTGTAAAATAGTTTTATACATATAGTCAATAGAATTTATTTGTTTTATTGCATCATTCTATTCATTAGATGATGTGATAATAAAGTGAATTCTCATAAAAAAAATATTCATAATTCATATAAATCAAACTTTTACTTATAATAAATACATGTATACATCATATAAATATATTAAATGGGAGGGATTAGCTTATTATTCCAACACTCACTCTATTGTTTTTTAAAAAATGCGAATTTTACGAATTTAACCATTGAATCATGATATTATCTTGATAATCATGAATGCAAAATTTTAGATAATTTCAATATCTGTAGTTATATAATCTTATAATTAATATGTACTTATATTTGAAAATTTATTTTTTACAAAAAAATTATATTAGAGGAAGAATTGTTCCTCAAAATAAAGTTGATTAGTAAAATATAAATAACTTTTAAATTATATAAATTGAATATACTCCAATGTAAGCTTTCAACTCAAGAATTAGATTAACAAAATTTAATATCTATAAAAAAATTAAATATGATTTTTTATTCCTAATAAATATTTGATTTTTGAGTTTGCTATCAAATAAATTTTTATTTTGTATGAGTTTCTAATAAAATAATAATTTTATATTTAATCTTTGATACTTTTATAGTTCTGATAAATTAACGAATTTTATATTTGATCTTTTATAAAAAAAAATTATTATTAGTCGAAACTAAATCAAAATTCACTAATTTATCAAAAAATTCACTCATTTATCTAAGAATAAAACAATCAATAACTAAAAATAAAATTATTATTTTATAAGAGACCGGACATAAAACAAAAATTTATTTATGAAAAAAATATAAAAATGAGTATTTATTAAAGATAAAAAAGTATTTAAGTCTAAAAAGATTATTATGTGAAGTAAGTTTTTTTTAGGCAATTATGTGAAATAAGTTAAAAATGACTTCCTCTAAATAAATTGATCCTCCTCCGTATTAAAATATCTAGTATTTGGATAAAGTGACCGCTGTGGTCGTTATGGCTGATAAGCCAAGAGCTGACAGACCCTGAAACAGTGCTTGTTTCCAAAAGTGTTGATCGATGAAGGCTTTGAGTTTGAGTGCCATAAACACCTCAAATCCATGTCTTCCCCAAACCCATTTCCTCAAAGTCCCTATCTTTCACCCCTTCTTCAGATTCAAGCCATTCTCAAATTCAAGCCATGGTGCAAAGAGAGCTCACACTCTTCCACTCACCATCAGCTGCAAGCTGAAAAACTCTCAAGAAATGAAAAACAAAGGGAAGAGTGTGTCACAGAAGATTGTGTTATCAGAGGCTTCCCCTCCACCACTCACAGAGGATGATAAGAACAATGGTGATAGCAAGGATGTTCCAGAGAGCTCAAAGAAGAAGGGAGGGCTTTCTGGGGTGGCCAATATGTTGAGAAGGAAGACTTTGCAGATTCTCTCTAATTTGCCATTGGCTATTGGGGAAATGTTTGCTGTTGCTTCTTTAATGGCTTTAGGTATATGCTCAAGTTTTCTTCTTTTCTCCCTATTAATATGGACTAGCCACATGTTCTATCTCTTTGTAGTTTTAAAAAAAAATTATGGTCTAAGGAGGATGGTGGTGGGTTGGCATTTTTAATTTCTCAACTATTTAGAAACCTATTTTATTTTAGCATAAGATATAGGGAAAGTTTTTTTTTTTTGATCAATTCTTATGCAAACCTGTGAAAATAAGATAACATTTTGTAATTAAAAGTGAAAACAGAAATGAAAGTTTTTTGTGTCAAACAATACCGTTTGGTAAGGGATATAGTCTATATGGATTTCTCGATGCTTAATTTTGGCGAAACTAATTCATAGAAGTTACTATTGATTTTCATCTTCATCCATTTGATTATTGGTTTTCTCAATTCTCTCTTTAATCCTTCCTAGTTCCTATATGCTTTTCTTTGATTCAATTGACTGTGTTTAGATAATTAAATTGCAAGTACTTTGTAATGAAAACTGCTAGTAAGGCATTCTTTCTAATACACTCTCTACCATTGGTTAATTTTTTTTTTTTAAAACTATGAAATCATGAATGAAGCTCATTGAATATTTTTTTTTGAAAGGGAGCTCATTGAATATTAAGGGCCACAATTTTTTTTATTTTTAATAAATTTCAGCCAATATTAAAGAGTTCATTCAAAAGAGTATGCTATTAGCATTTCTCAACCACAATTGACAATAGAGTCCCTTTAGACGCAAAATATTTTTGTTCTATTATTACATGACAAAACTTTGCGCTTCTGATAATATCAATTCATTAACTTTTTCTTGGTAATGGGTGACATCAATTCAGTAAATGAAATTTGTTAATGGATATTGCCTCATGCCTAACTATTTTATTAGTTGTGAAATCCTGGGGAAATCAAAACCTGCACTACGTAAATATTTCTCACGTTGATCATGCTTTGCATCCTAGTTACTATTATTTAGAGGAATGATTTTGTTGCGAAAGCTCCTGAAGTTTGTTGTTGATCATAGTATGGCAAAAGGGATGCTATTTTTTTATTTCCTACACTAACATTGAAATTTCTGTGCTGCAAATGTGATTTAGTATGATCACAGTGACTTAAACTTGGACTTCTATGCCAGGCACATTTATTGATCAAGGTGAAGCCCCTGACTTTTATTTCCAGAAATACCCTGAAGATCATCCCGTGTTTGGATTTTTTACTTGGAGATGGGTTCTCACCCTTGGTTTTGATCACATGTTTACATCCCCTATATTTCTTGGAGTGTTGGCTCTCCTTGGTGCATCCCTCATGGCCTGCACTTACACAACTCAACTCCCCCTCATCAAGGTTTCAAGAAGGTTTGTTTGTCACTTTTCTGTATTCATAATGCCTCACTTGGAAAGTTTTTTTTTCTTTTTATTTTTTATCACTGAAGGCCTAAGTTGTTTCATAGATGGTCATTTTTGCACTCTGCTGAGGCCATACGTAAGCAAGAATTTTCAGAATCATTGCCAAGAGCATCAATCCAAGATGTTGGTACTATATTGATGGGAGCTGGATACGAGGTTGTAGTGCCCCGGCTCATCCTCAACTATTTATTTATTTATTTTTCTTTATATGTTTAGAATCTATGATTCCATGGGACACATGAGAAATGATTTGCTATTAACCAACACCAAAAAGAAGGAAGTTTTATATCAAGTGAGGTCTGCTACGTGGATTACACGACATCATAGGCCTCAATTTAAGACCAACTTCTTAGGGATATTAGTTTCCATGAGATCTCTCTTAATATTTTTTTTCCAATGTCCCTCTAGGTCTCCCTCTCTCTCGTTTCATAGGCTTAAATACCATGCAATCTACTCTATTTACTTATGCTTCTAGTGACCTACTTTGCATATATCCAAACCACTTAACTGATTTTTTGTCATTTTTTCCTCCATCGGTGCACAAATATCTCTTTGTACACAGTTATTTTTTATCTTGTCTTTTCTTTTATGATTGATTACACATCTATCTTAATGTTCTCATTTTTACTATTCCCTTTTTTTTGTTATTGTCCCTTTAAACCCTAACATTCACTATCAGAGAGTTTAGTTGCATTCTTATAGTTAATGGCCAACAATGAACTTGAATATTTTGTAGTGACAAAGTGTAACTTTTTATGATAGGTATTCTTGAAAGGACCATCTTTATATGCTTTTCAAGGGCTTGCGGGTCGGCTGGCCCCTGTTGGAGTCCATATAGCATTGCTACTGATAATGGCTGGAGGAACTCTTAGTGCTACTGGGAGCTTCAGAGGTTCAGTCACTGTGCCCCAGGGGCTGAATTTTGTTGTAGGTGATGTTCTGGCTCCTTTTGGCTTTCTGTCCTCTCCAACCGATGCTTTTAATACAGAGATTCATGTCAACAAATTCTCCATGGATTATTATGAGAGTGGAGAGGTAAATGTTGATTTTTGTTTTCTATGAAATTGTAATAATAGTCCTTGCAAATTGTAATTGAATTCCGCCATGTATTCACAAAATTTCAGCCTGAAAAGGTCATTAAAAATTTTGATTCTTGGTTTACGTTAACAGGTTTCACAGTTCCACACCGATCTTTCCCTTCGTAACATGGATGGGAAAGAAGTAATGAGGAAGACAATCAGTGTAAATGATCCTTTAAGATACGGTGGTATCACCATATATCAGACAGATTGGAGTATTTCCGCTCTGCAAATTCTTAAGGATAATGAAGGACCTTATAACTTAGCTATGGCACCTCTACAGATAAATGGAGATAAGAAACTTTTTGGTACTTTTCTACCGGTTGGAGATATTAACTCTCCTGACGTTAAGGGAATGTAAGTTTTTGAAATTTTGGTGTGATACTGATACCAAAGCACAATTTTCAGCTTATCTCATCCTTTTTAACTTTCTTGTGTTGAATTTTAGATCTATGCTTGCTCGTGATCTGCAGTCAATTGTCCTTTATGACAAGGAAGGAAAATTTGCAGGAGTTAGACGGCCTAATTCAAAGCTCCCAATCAATATTGATGGCTCAGAAATTGTCATTGTTGATGCAATAGGAAGTAGTGGCTTGGAATTGAAGGTACCACCTTAAACTTAATACATTTTGCGGTTAGTTATTTTAACTTTGTCATTAACTGGTTCTTTTATTTATACAGACTGATCCAGGTGTGCCAGTTGTATATGCTGGATTTGGTGCTCTAATGATCACTACTTGCATCAGCTATTTGTCTCATTCACAGGTGAATTTTCTGTCATTGTTTGACTTTGACCATTTTTTTTCCATGTTGCTGTTGCTTATATGTTCCTCTTTTTCACAAGTGATAGTTACTTCTTTGTTTGACCAAGAAAACAAGTGATAATGACTTTGTTTGGCTAAATAATATTGATATATCATCTGAAAACTCCCTTTCAAAGAAATGTTTACTGTGGCACATTCATTTTGAACGAATAGCATGATTTATATTACTAAAAGAAAACAAATCCATGACATTTAATGCTTGACTGGACTAGGAATGAAAATTGGCATATAATGTTGCTTTCTTGTAGCTTGAAAGTTCTATTATTCATATTCAATTGTATATTTTTGACCTGTTAGTAATTTATTTCTTGGTCAACTGACAGATATGGGCTTTACAAGATGGGACAACAGTCTTCGTTGGAGGGAAGACTAACAGGGCAAAGATGGAATTTCCAGAGGAGATGAGCCGCTTACTTGATAAGGTCCCTGAAATAGTTGAATCAAATCTACCTAAGCATGCTGATAGCATTAGTGGTTAGCTTATGGCTTTTGACAAATCAAGATAGGTAAAGAAGACACTTCAATTGGATGATAGCAACTTATATGGATTATGATTCAATTTGGATACACTTATCCATTAGCACCTATAGAAGAGATAAAAAAAAAATTAAATGAATCAAACTTCTCAAATAAATTAAAATCACCTTATGCATCTCAAATTCTTTGGAAGTTTTTTCATTTAACTTTTGCAAAAGCTGAGATGTATAACTTGGTTTTAACTTAAAGGATAAATTTGAATTTTTATCTCCTTATTTCTTCTTTATAAGTGCTTATTGAAAAGTTTATTCAACTTATGTGATAAAGTACTTTGGCATACAAATACAAATTGAACTTCATCATTGAAGTGTCCAGCAGTTGTCTTGCTGGTTGATCATCAGGGAATTTACAAATGCTCGAAGGATGCCTACAAGAAGTATATCAAGAAAACTTTTGCAGCTCATATTATTTGACATTATCTAGATACACTGAGTTCAACATACATGTATATTTCCTGTATTTTTTTAGTAATGGGGCCAAATTAATCAAAACTCGTATGCCTTGTGTTATTTTGGCCCCTCGTTTAAATAATTGGAAAGTGTATCAGGTCGAATATGAATTTGATGCGTCCATAATGTACAGGTTGCTATTGCAACTGCATTAAGATGAACCACTTGCCTTTACAATTTATTAAGCTATTCCGTGTCCATTTGAGAGACAAAGGGCATCATCAGAGATGTATTATACTCTTTTGTAGCCAAAATTTATAAAGGTAATGTGGACGGTCAATAAGTGCTAGAAGGTTGGTTTATGGTACCGCAACAGGCTAAAATTTATAATAAGAGCTCTTGAACTTTTGTTATTGATATATTTTACAATACATAGGGCTGTAATAGATTCTATGATTAAGTCCCTCGTTTCATTTAGACATTGACAATGTATGTATGACTGACTCTACGCAAGTTGCATCGCTTCTTCCCGTTTCAAGTCAAAAACCCTGATGAGTGCATCTTCAACAACCTGTTTGAAATCCAATGATGCAAAATAGTATTAAACGAATTGAATTGAATATTAGCAAAAAGTGAAAGTACAGCACACCATTAGAAATTTAAAAAAATGACAGTCAAGAGAAATTTACCTTGTCTGGTGTGGATGCACCAGATGTTACACCAATTGTTATTGGACCCTCTGGCAGCCAGTTTTCTTTCTCCACCAGCTCTCCATGCTGATAGACCAAAAAATTAACATTATTATTAATAGTGAAGGCTAGAAAGAGCTAATAACTTTGACAAGGTATAAATCTCTTTATCCATGCTTACGTTCAACTTGTATGCTATTTTGTTTCCTGGACCAATTCTTTGCTCACTGTCAATCCAATAAGAAGGGATTCCACGTTCCTCCGCTATCTCTTGCAGGTGTGAAGTATTGCTGGAGTTCCATCCACCAACTACTAACATTAGATCCAAATCTTCCTCCACCAATTTATACATAGCATCTTGTCTCTCCTAAAAGAAAATTCAATCTAGCTGTTGATTAGACTGAAAGCATACAAAACTGACCAGTAACTATAAATATATTATGTATGCTGCTAACTTATAACCAGCTTGGCTTAAAAAGTGTAGCAATCACATTTTAACTAATCTAAAATAAGCAAGAACATCAAAGGCAACGGAAGTGAAACTACCTGAGTAGCATCACAAATTGTATTGAAGCTCATGAAGTGCTCATTGATGTTCTCCACACCATATTTGTGCATCATAGTCCTCTCCAATAGTTTCCCTAAGAAATTATCAATAAAATAAATACCACAAGTACTCATACTTTAGAGACGAGTGAGTCAACCCCCCCCCCCCACCCCCCAACTCAACTCCAAAAAAAAAATACAAACCAATGTCTTCTGTCTCTCCCTTGAGCATTGTTGTCTGATTTGCAATGCCAGCTTTTATCAGGTCTCTGTCTGGATCAAAGCCCTCAGAAACTGCAAATTTAAATTTCTGCACAAAAATAAATAAATACATAATCATGACAGTGAAGACCACAGGGTTTAGAAAGCAAGACTAATTACATGATGAAAAAACCATACCTCTAAAAAGGCTTCCTTGGTTGAACTGGATCCATTCAATTCACCACCAAGAATGTAGTCGCAAACATATTCAGCCTGGATAAGGTTAACAATATGCAAAAAATTAAAACAAATTTCTTCAAGGCATTCATTACACGAAAAATGAGAATAACAGCAACTTAGGACTGACCTCCTTCATATTCTTCACAATTATATACTTGCCAGCAAAAGAAGCAGTTGCTACAGTTTCCTCATGGGCATATTTACCATGAATTACAGAGGTATAATCTCCTTGCTTGTGTTTTTCAACAGAATTCCATACCTTAAGACAATTTATTGAAGAAAAAATCTCAGTATTTGGTGATGCATGGCAAAATATATATGAATTGAAGTTATGCAAATCAGCACAATATCAAGCCATCTATACAAAAGAGTACCTTTGCAACCCATGGGCAAGTTGTATCAACAATCTGAACATTTTTCTCGCTCAAAGTCAACATCTCTTCCACTGCTGCTCCAAAAGCTGGCAATATGACTACATCACCCTTGTTGACAACATCAAATTGTTTTCCACTTTCTTCCAGAGGAATATTTTGAACATTCATCTCCTCTAGCCGCTGCATTAATAATTTATCAATGTTAAAAAAATGGCATGCACAGGAAAAAGGGCAGCAATCAACCATTGAGTTCAGGACATGAATAAACTTTTACCAACTTCCTGAACTGAACGGTATAACTTCAAAGTACCAATTCAAGAAATACAAGATCATTGATGGTAATAGGAAACATGAAGAAACCTTATTAACAGTGGGGTTGTGGATGATTTCATTGGTAATCCAAATTGTCTCAGTAGGAAACTGTTTTCTGGCCTCATAAGCAATTTGAACAGCCCTCTCGACTCCCCAACAGAATCCATAGGCTTCAGCAAGCTTCACTGTGACAGTACCCCATGTATACTCATACCCGTTGTCCTTCAAAGTCTTAATGATATCACCTGAAATTACAAAAACATGGTACACACAAAATCATTACACACACACTGAACAAAACATAACATACAATTTAACACAGCAACAAATCTTAAGTAAACTCCCAACAATAAAAGCACACAGTTTAAAACTAACCTAGAGCTCAATTTCCATGGAACGGAAGCAAATCATCTCAACAAATAATTAAACAGAACAATGAACCACAAAAAGGGCATGGTTGATTCTCATCTCGTTTTTCTTGTTTAAAAACGGTTTTATGAAGCATTGCACACGATTCAACAATCAAAATTCTTATCCAAAATTTATTAAACTTTAAAAATTGTTTTCAAAACAAGTGTCTTAAAAAAACAAATAAACACAAACAGCTTAGAGATGTTTTTTTTATATATAAAAAAAAATAGTAAACAAACAAGGCCTTACTTATCCAATTTATCTATCTCTATCTTTCTCTCTAAGCCGAAATAATCACATGCCCAGAAAGAAAGAAGCAAGCTTTTATATGCAATTCAATTAAAAAACACAGCAAAAGAAGTCAAACACCAATTCAGAGGAAACATACTGGTGTACTCGCGATTCATGAGTTGGAGGGTCTCTTCCTTGTACCCAAATCCTTTGCGGTTATAATTCTTACTCCGAGTAAGGTTCTTACGAAACACCTTCGGATCGAACTCCGAACCCACAGAGCCGGAAGGGGAATCGCCAGAGCATCGGACAGAGAGAGGCTTCTGGCACCGGATTCTGGTGAGAGTCTCCGGCAAAGCAGTGTCAGCGCGCGTGGCGGGGAAACGGCAAATATGCGCAGAGAGAGCCATCGTAGATAGCATTACACAGTGCGTCAAACACAACACAACACAACACAACAAAGTCTGAATGTGTGGGTTATTTTATGGCTGCAAACTCGTGTTCTCTGTTGTTGTTTTCAGATTTTTTTTATTTTTTTTATTTATTGTTCAACACTTCAACGCCGCCGTTCTTTATTATTATCGAGTATTATGTAATTACAATGAAATAAGCATTTTTTTTTGTTTTGACTAATAATATTTTTTATCCGTGGAAATTTTCTGGCACATGTTATTGAAAATTTGATTTTTTACGGTGTCAGAGTTACATACTGTCACAGTGTGGTATAGCATATAAGCAATTTTATTACACAAGTTATTGAAAAATTGTTTTTTACAATATTTAGTTTTTCTGGTTAGGTGAGTGAGTTGAGTGCTTGCAGTTTTTTTGGCGCTTATGAGGATGGTGCCCACATACTAACACGGTTCGTGAATGTTGTGTACCCGTGACAAACGTTTTCTTCAATTAAAATTATTTTTTTTCTATTTTTTGTTTCCAAAGATAAAGATTTCCTTTTAATGACAAGATTTTCAATTATTAATTTTTCATTAAGATAAAAATAAAGGTAAATTTAATTTTCTTTTTATGGCCTGCACCACACATATTTTTTATTGAAGATAATTTTATTCCAACCAGATATAATCATTATAAAAAATAAAAAAATTTCTCCAAAGATTTAGTACAACTACATACCTAATAGTTGAACTCGAGAATGATATATCCTTATAACCTTATCAACCCTAACTAAATAGGATGACATTTTTGTAAAAAAAAAATAATATAATGATATCTTATATAGTTATATTTAACCTCATAAAAAGTATCAGGTCATGTTTTTAATTGTTTTTAATTTTTTTTCTAAGTTAGAGGTTAATCTCCTTTACAGTGTGTGTTTATCGTTAACTCAAGGAAATTTGCATAAGATGAGAATCAAATAGGAATTTTCTTGTTAAATAAATCGCTCTTATTCATGTGTTACACTACTATGTCAACTCTTTTGGATTAATCATGTTTTTAATTTAAACTTAATAATTAGGAATGACAAAACGGTTTGACCAACCCGTTTAGGCCGCTCTACCATTGACCCACCAAAAACAAGACGAGGCGAGATGGCCCACTTGTGCTTGGTGGATTGAACATCCTGGCCCATCCTGTCTGAAGGTGGGCTAGTGGGTTGGCTAGCCAAGTTTAAAAAAAGAAAAAAATAACATGTGTACATGTGGAATTTTCAGTGTGAATAACTAAGTTTCATTTTCCTTTTTGCAACAAGAAAAAGGCAACACAAAAATATTTAGACCACAAAAAATACTAATAATCTTTAATAATAAGTCTATCAAGTAATCAAATCACAATACAAAGTGATAAATGTGAAATTTGAGTTAATTTGATAGTCAATTTTGATTAAGAATGATTGCAATTTCTTTACTTTACTATTGTTTTTAATAAAATAAAAAAAATTAATATTTTTACAGTTTTTTATTAGCATAAATTAAAAGAAGAAAATTTTCAAGTGCTTTGGAGGAAATTTGATGCAAAAATTGAAAGAAAAAACCTTGAAGAAAAATTAGAAGAATTGGACAGCTCGCTTAGTGCACAATTCAGGCTTAGCATGCACTCTCGCTAAGTGGGCCAGCTCACGCTTTGCGCGAAGAAGGCTGACGAGGAAGCCTAAAGGCGCGCTTAACGCGAAAGCTCGCGCTCAATACCAAGTCAGCGTGAAAAGTAATCTACCTTAGGCATATAAAAGGAGTAAGAAGTTGAAGGAAAAGACACGACCCCAAATACTTAGAGCTCTCTAATGAATACATCCTAAGCCTGAGTATCTCTAATAGGGGAAATCCTCTTTCTATGTCCGTTATCTCATTTTCTTTCTCTATCCATCCCTCTTCTTCTGTCCCACATTAGTCCCTAAAGTGTAAAACCTCTTATGATAATGATAAGTTAACCCTCTCTATTGGGAGTCTAGTAGTCGCCCGTTATTAATGGAATTCCTTGTTGGCTCTCTATAAAATATTCGTTTGGGTGGGGGCTTCCAAATACATCGTAAAATATTCGTTTGGGTGGGGGCTTCCAAATACATCGTAAGCTAGACCCATGCTGACAAATAACCAACCTGCAATGAATAGGGAAGGTATAGTAATGCTATGAATAATCCAGTATCAGGTAATAATATCAGCAAAAGAACGTTGTCACGTGCTCTTCTTATCTATTAAATGCAATTTCAATTTCTATTATATTTTTTTTGCTCTTCATCTTTATTGTGTGGTTTAACCATCCATGCATTTGTTTCTAGGGGTTATACACTGGAAAATGGTAATTTCTAAAGAACTGGGAAAGGACATTTCAAAAACAATTCATTGCTATATAAGGTCCACTTTTTTTTTTTACAGTGAAAACAGTTGAGACAAAGTTGTTAATAATAGATTGGCGAGAGAAATGGGTAAAAGAAATTTTCACCCAAGATTTAATAATTGATCTATTCTTAGCCTAGGCAAAGTCCATCTTGTTGCGATAGAAAGGAATAAGAATAAATAAGTTTTAGCTAGTGTAATAAAGATACCAATTATCGTTACAAAAACTCTATCAAAATAAACAACCACGCTGAATAAAAAAAATGATTCTTTGTTACCTATTATCTTTTTTCTTACAATATAAAAACCCAAATTGAATTGTCGTAATTTTCAAACAAAACATCAATCAATATTTCATTCAAATCTCAATTCAAAATTGGATTTAGAATTTACTCCAGGAAGGTATAGAATATAAATTTGTTTATTTGAGTAGTTTTGGTATACTATGTCCCAACTTATTTGCATTCTGAATTATCTTTTTATCATTATCTTTATCTTTTACTTTTCTTATATTTAAATTTTTTTTATCTATTTTATCTTCTATTTTTTTATCTTTAAATCTATCATCTTTTTTTAAAAATCTTTATCTTATCTTCTACCTCTTCTTATCTTCTATTTTAAATTCCTTATCTCTTACTTATAAACTGAGTTTGAATGTACAAACAAAGTTCAGGTGGATTTGACACTCCAACTTCCAAGTATTTTACTCTTGAGACAATGATGTACTTGCCAATGAGTTAACACAAAGTCATAACTAATTTTACGATACTAAAAAACACAAAACAATTACTTATTTATTAAATTAAATTTTATAATTTTGTTTTTTTATTTTTTTAAATAAAAAATATACAGATAAAGAAAAATAAAAAAAATTGGATAAAATTATAGTACAATTTTTTAGTTACTTTGTATGTACTTTTGTAGTTAAATTTATGTGATGTTGATATTTTTTTGTTATGTTCGTTAATTAGAAAAATAAAAAAATTAGTTAGTAGTATTAAAATAAACTAAAAAATATAGTAAAAAAATAATTGATACATCTATCTTGTACAATAGACATAAAATTTCAAAAAGAGTAGTAACTGCTATATTGAAAATATTTTTAAAAATATTTATTTAGCAGTTATTTTTTGTTTAAGTGATAAGAATTGGTATTTTTATCATTTATGGCGTGCAGATATGAAAAAAAAATATTAAAATATCCAAAAGATACTAATAACTACTAAACATGAGTTATTTTTTATAATAAAAATATATTAAAAATATCTTTAAAGATTTTTAATTAGCAGTTAGTTATTTTTTGCTGTCACCCGAATTAATGTAGCAAGAATATGAACGAGTAAGATTATGAATGAGATTAGTGTGATCCAAGGAGAAAGAGGATGACAAATAATCGTCCCGTTTTAACTCGCATTTCATATTGAGATTGACGAAAAAGAAAATGAATGGGAAAGTGGAAAAAATTGTGGAATTTCCCGGCAACATAGAAACAATTGTCCTAACATATCTTCATCTTTAAGTTTTCCTTAACGAAGTGTAATTGTTTAAGTATTTTATTGATAATGTAATATAATGTTCTTCTATAGATAAGTTGTTAAACAAAAAGTCTTCTCATTTTTAATTAAATCTAATGACATAATCAAACTAATTATATTTAGTAATATAATTATATTAAAAATAATTATATTAAAAAATTCAGATTTCAAATAAAAATATTCACCTAAAAAATATGTTAAATAAATTAAATAATAAAACAAAAATAATTATATTTAATAATATTATTTTCTTTTAAAAGAAAATAAAAAATAAAATTATAAATTTAATTTAATAAATAAGTAATTTTAAAATTAATTAAAAAAATTATATAATATAATATTTATATTTTATAATATTTTAAATTAAAGAAAAGTAAAAAAATGAAAAATAATCTCAAGTAATATATATTAAAAATTAAATTACAAAATAATATAAACTGAAAAAAAGCATATAAGAGAAAATGTGTATTTAGAAAGAAAAAAAAATCCACTAACGGGTCTATTAGCTCTAGTCTGGTGGACTGATGTGTTAGGTATTACGGATCATAATGAACTTGTGTGTCGAAAATTCCATCTTGTCCGCCAAGTTAGGCCAGCTCGTCCCGTTGTACCATCCCTACTAATAATAATGAAATTGAAATTAACTCCAAATTGAAATGACTCAAAATATAATTCATACAGATTCTTAAACTACATCGCATCTAATTTCTTCAAGTTAAAACGGCAAATGTATCAAAATTAACTCCAAATTGAGTTCAATTAGTGGAAAAAAATAGTTAGGCATGTGCCTCCACGTAAATGGGACACCAGTATTCTGACAAGTGATAAGACAATATATTTAATTTATCAGAACTAAAATTTTATCAGAATCTTAATTTATTTATTCCTTATTTAATAATTTTCATCCATAAAACTTTGAGATCGTTAAATTTACTGAAAATTTCTCAGAGCGAGAAATAGAGTCAAATTTAGCTGGTTTTTTTTTTTTTTTTTTACTTTTTGTTGACCAACTCTATAAAATTATTTTATAAATTTTGCAGTTTTCAAGATCGGATGGCTTTATTTAAAATTTTAAAAAAAAGCACCGGTAGCTTTGACTTTTGTTTTTTTTCCATTGGTGGCGGCTTTGACTATTGATTATCTGTATACACAGGATTTTCTAAACATTGCTTCTTCAAATCTGAGTACGCACTTTATAATTTAAAAATATCTACAATTGATCTTAATAAAAAGGTTAAGTTAATTTCTACGTCCTTAAATTATTTAGTAATTTTAATTAACTCTTTAAACATTTTCTTTTCAATCAAGTAATTGAACTTATGTTTATGTTTTAATTAAGATCGTACTATTAAAAGTTACATAATTAAAACTCAAATTCAAGCTCTCAGTGTAAATAACCCTACATTCGAAGATTGTGACAATCTTAAGTTTGTAATTAGGGCAGGATTTTTTTTTTGTTATTGTACATAAATTTTTAGAAGTAGATGATATTTCAATCCGTAGATATAAGATAATGATATGAAGTTGTTATTATCAAAAGACAATAATAATTTTTTGTTAGAGATTGTGAATGTATATAAAATAAGTATTTTTCTCTAAATATATTTTATTTTATATTCAATTGTCAATTAGGATTCAAATTCGGATCACTTGGTTAAGGTATACAAGGAATCACTTGTATCAAATGGTTGTTGGTCTTATTTCACTTTAATTTTAATTACAAATTTTATCGCCAAACTTTCATTATTTTATGAATTTTATCACTTATGTTTTATTTTCACGAATTTTATCATTCAACTTTTAACATTTAGTAAATTTTACTATCCAATTTTTTAACTTTTGTTTATTTTATCATCATGTTGGTAAGAAAACAATGTAGAAAGTCATTTTTCTATATTTTTATACATTGATTGCATGGATGAATCTATGGCTAAGAGAATAAAGGCATTTGCCCTCACTAAGTTTTCATTTTGCTTTAATATGATATATAAATATTAATTATATTATATTACTCTCATTTTCAACAAAACGATAAAATAAAGAAATTTTTTGGCTAAATATCATTTGGAGTTCGTTTTAAATTATTATCCAAAATAGGATAAGTCATACCATCTTTTAGGACTTCTAAGTTAAAAGTCATAACTAATGTTACGACTTCTATTTTTTTAATTGAAGTCCCAAAATATTTTATGACTTCAGTTATTTTTTTTTAATTTACTACTTCTAAGTCGTAGGTCTTTTTTTTTTATGACTTTAAAGTCATTTAAGTTTTTTTTTTAATTTTTTTATAGAAGTCATCAATTCATTTACAACTTCTTTTTTTTTTGTTTTTCTTATAAATTTTTTTAAAAAAATTGTAAATAATTATTTGATTTAATTATCTAATAAATAAATATTTTTTTTTGCTTTTTTAGTTTTATTTAATATTTTTATATATGTTTTATAAGTTTTTATTTAATATTTATATACATTTTGAGTATTGTTTTATTTAATATATTTTCTAAAAAAATTAAATGGTTTTATTTAAATTTTTCTTGATTTTTGGTATATTATTTTATTTAATATATTTTCTATATTTAATGTTTCTATATTTTCTATATATTAAATAAAATGACATACCAAAATTTAAGAAAATTTTAAATAAAACCATATAAAAATATATAAAAAATATTAAATAAAACTAAAAATATTTATTTATTAAATAATTTAAATAAAAAATTATTTGTATTTTTTAAAAAAATATATAAGAAAAAAATAGAAGTTGTAAATTCATTTGTGACTTCTATAAAATTTTTTAGAAAAGGACCGTGTCGTAAATTTTTAAAAATTAACTGAAATCATAAAATATTATACGATTTCAGTTAAAAAAAAATTCATAACATCGATTGCAACCTTTAACTTAGGAATCGTAAAAGATATTAAGCATTTACCCCGTTTTGGGTTATGGTTCAAAATGAACCCCCAAATGGTAATTAACAAAAAAAAAACTTCCCCATTTAGTCACCCTCATTTTCTAACCAAAAGAAATATTGCCCTCATTGTTAATAAATTTTAATATTATTAAAGAAGATAAGCTATCAAATTCTAGTATTATCCTATTAATTATTCAATCTCTTAATGTATTAAATTGAGAAAAAAAAAGTTATATACAGATAATGTAAAATTTTTTACTCATTTATCTGATTACAACCTATCATGTATGATAATTTTATTGATTTTTAGAATAATTATCTTAAAGTAATTCAGAAGGTAATTTAAAATTATTTTAAACTATTATTGTATAAATATTAAACTCTATTATATTTTTATGTAGAAATAAAAAGACTTATATAAATACTATTTTGCTTCTCTTATTTTGTTCAATTCACAATTTTAATTCCTTCATTTTAATATAAAATAGAAATAATTGGTCTGCTTATTTTAAAAAATTTACAATTTTAGAAAATTCAGCCCACCCCCAAAGATATCATGCTTTGAAAGTATTATAGTATGAAATAAAAACTTGCGCATCAGAACTATTCATTCCACGTACAGTGTGAAAAAGTTATGATTGTGGTGAATCTATGTAACTCCTCAAGACTTGAGAGTCACACATGTGGGTATGGGCATCAATCATCATTTCACATTCACGCACAGTAGAGAATGACATTGGTGCCAATGGATAACATACACGATCAAAACTATTCACAAAATTAACAATTCCCCATCTCATTCTCAATCTAAGAGACATCCTTCTACCTTTGGCTATGGAGGCTTTCTCCGTACAGTCACTTATCACAGTCACCATTCCCTCCTCTTTGTCATGTAGAGAAGCCACTGAGAAACCTTTTGCCTCCCATGTCAACCTTTCCCATTTCACGAGGTACCCTTGCACCTCAAGAGCCACAAAGCACAAAATCCGTTGCACCAATGCTCAAGCTTCAGGTGTTATATGTTTCTTAATTTTGAGTGTCATTGCTGTGTGTTCATTTGTATTTAAATTGATTTTGAGGTGAAATGATTTATATTTGTATGTTGTTATAAGCAAGTTAGTAGTAGTATTCATTATAAGTTTTATATATATATATATATATATATAAAATACAAAGGTTATCTAAAATTGTTTTGACTCAAACAATTTTAGAGTGAGTCTAATGTTTGAATCATCTAACGTGAATCCAAAGTCCAAACTTGCATGTTATATACAAGGTTCAACAAAATCTAGTACTAGTACCGCTGAGGGAATTTCTGAGAAAACAGATTCTAAGGATGACAACTTAGTATTTGTTGCGGGTGCCACTGGTAGAGTTGGCTCACGGACAGTGAGGTACATTTATTAGTTCTTGATCTATAGTTCTCTTTTCTAGGATAATAACTTTTTAAAAATGCTTAGGAGTGATAGTCTCTCTCATCCAGGGAGCTTATAAAGCTTGGATTTAGAGTTAGCTAGGGGTGTTCACAGGTATGGGTTACTTACGAATCCGAATCGATCCAAACCGATTCAAATAGTTTAGGTTAAATCATTTATGTATTTAGGTCAAGACCGAACCAAACCAATCAAAACTGTTCATGTATGGGTTGGATTACGGATTTAGATTTATAAATCCGATCAAAATTTTTAGAGTTGTTTGGCTGCTGGTATGGAGCCTCCAAGTGTTGGCTACAAAGTGTTTGGACTAGTAGCATTGAAACCTTTAAGGTATTATTTTTAGGTACATTGTATTTGTTTTACCTTTCACATTTATTTTTTATGTCATATTTATAATATTAATGAATCATATTTTGTTCATTTGTTTCAACAAATCTGATAGTAACAAAATTTATTACATGAAATTAGTTTGTAAGGAATAATTGTGATTCAGAGTAAATTTCGTTGATGAATATTTTGTTTTAATTTGTATTAGTCTATTTTATAATATTATGTCGATGACATTAAATTAATCAATTTTACTACTTTCAGACATTTGATAATATTGCGTTAATTGTATTTTGATGAATCATGCTCTAAAATAATAGTTCTAGGTAAAAAAAGGATCAAATTTAAATGGATAATCTGTTGGTCCGAATCAAACCAAACCATTCATGAATGGGTTAGGTTGGATTTTAAAAAAAATTGTAAAAATCGAACAAATCAAATTTTATTGGCTTGAGTCTTAAATTTGATCAAAACTTACCTGAATCAGCCCACGAATACCCATAGTCACAGCTGGAGTGCAAAATGCTCGTAGGGCTGGTGCGTTAGTTCAGGTAGCGTAGTGATTAATTACGTGAAATGTTATATGACTAATATCTTGTATAAAATAAATATGCATTAAAGATTTAAATATGTACAGAGTGTTAAAAAATTGAAGCTTGATGGTACAAGTGCAAGTGGAGGGGGGTAAGGCAAGAAAGTTTGTAATCAACATGTCTCGGTTTCCAATGACAAAATGCTGCTGTATTGAAAATGTTTTTGGGTTTTAGTCAAGCTGTAGAGAAGCTTGAAATTGTGGAATGTGATTTGGAGAAACCTGAAACAATTGGATCTGCATTAGGGAATGCATCAACAGTGATATGTAGCATTGGTGCCAGTGAGAAGGGAGTTTTTGACATCACTGACCCTTTCAATTTCCAAAAGATTATCAGGCCACCAAAAATTTAATTGAGGCTGGTAACAAGAGCTTTCATTATGTTTTAGTAGTATGCTTATTGTATGTTTCGGTCTTTATTTATCTTAAAACTGAATTTTCTATTGTTTACTGATCAAATTTCGTTTAGCCTTAATCTTGAAACACTAAAACAAACACAAATGTTATCCTTGGAATTTCAATAAGCCAGGCGGTGAATATTTATTATGTTATTTTGTTTATACTTTTGTCTTGACTCTTGAGCAGTCATTAATTTGCATTGTACTAATGTTGAAAACACAAAAATGCGAAATATTTGTTCTCTCTATCTTGCAGCAACTGTTGCCAAAGTAAATCACTTCATATTGGTTACTTCACTGGGAACAAACAAAATTGGCTTTCCTGTAGCTATCCTCTAGGGAGTATGAGAGCTTTCTCAAGTACTAGCTGTGTACAATTTCAATATTTGTAGTTCGTAGTCAAGGAGTAGTTATATTGGCATATTGACATCATAAAGCAGTTTAACTGATTGCTTAATTCTTCTTCTGAAGTTTGTTTTGGGGATTCCAGATTTGGAAAAGGAAGGAAGAAGCAACATTGCTAGCCAGTGGACTTCCATACACAGTGAGTGATAGACCAGGCAACATGCATGAAGCCCAGCACGGAAGGCCTCAGAGGAAGGTCACACCTCCTCAAAATTATGAGACTGTTGATTTTTAAATAGGTAAGTTAGTGCTAGCCAAGTGCAAAATCCACTTATTCTGATTCATTGCAGATTGCTGAACTCATGGCAGTCATGGCCAAGAATCACGACCTTTCATATTGTAAAATAGTGTAGGTAATTGCAGAGACAAATGCACCACCAACTCCCATGGAGAAACTTCTTGCAAAGATACCTTCTCAACGCCCTTACATTTCTTCACCCAAGGTACTTCCATCCTTATATAGTACTGTACAATTTCAGTTACTTTATCAAAACTATTGAAAAAAATGGATGGTTGAAGCTTGAAAATAACTGTTGACCTCCTCCTGCTTATCAGTGCAACTTTGCACAGCAGGTGCTAGTCATTATTAACCATTCTACCTTGCTATTGCTAACAAGTGCTACATGTTAATTTGTTGTTTATTTGGATGGTTCAGGAACCGGATATTGCAGCTGTCAGTGTTCCAGATCCCTCGGCTAATGTTGTGGCTGTGTAAAAGGTCTATAAAGTCCGCTCAGTCAATCCGACGTCACCCTTTTTAATCGTTCCACCTCTGAAGCTACTCAACTCATTGAGGTGAGTTACTTCCTTCCAACTGAACTACCCATCAGCTAGCGTTGCCACTCAGAAAGAAACTGCACTACCTAAACCAGTGACAAATCAGCCACTTTCTCCCTATACTGTGTAAGCCAGATTAGTAATATTTCCTAGAAACAGATATTAAAATATTATGTAGTGAAATCTGTTACTCTTTCTGATTATGTTATAAGGATTAGGATTGTGAACTGTGGAGGCATACACTAATGTGATGTTTATTTTATCAGCTATGATGATTTAAAGCCGCCATCATCTCCTTCTCCATCTCAGCCTGGTGATGGGAAACAAACAAAGATCAGTGAGACAGTGCCAAAACCAAGTGCTTTAGATTCTCCAAGTAGCGTGCTAGGAGTACATGGCATCTCTCAGACAACATCTTTATCTGAAATGGAGAAGCCTCTTTTTCCTTATGTAGCGTAAGCCACCCTCTAATTTCCTGCTCATGTTAAATTGTTAATGCGCATTACTGTCTTTCTTACCTAAACATCCTACCATGTGTTAGCCTAATTTTATTCTTGTTATCAACACTTGGTAGTACTTTTAATTGTGGTGTGTCTATGCATTAGCACCCGACATTATGCAGTTTGGTTTCAAATTGTGACGATTCTGGCACTGCCCTCAGTATGATTTTATTGTTTATGTTTGTTCCCTATGGCCATGTTATGCATGCAGATATCCTGACTTAAAGCCTCCAACATCATCTCCTAATGCATCAACTATACCATTTTCCACATCTGCTGGTGACGGGGTGCCAGAGATAGCCACAGTTTCAAGCAATGGACCAGCCCAACTTTCAATAGCAGATGAACCAAAGGAAGAACATCTCCCAGAACCCAAGTCAAGATCACTCTCACCTTATACCACGTGAGCTGCTTCTGACTTGCCTTTAAGATTTTAATTTTTCTTTTCCAAAGACTCTTCATTCCTTAATGTAATGCATGTCGAGTAATTAAACTTTAGAAAAGAGATATAAGGGGGCGGGGATATCAGCTAATGACTCATTGCCCTGTATAATTGTGAGTTTTATTTTGGTTGGAAATTCAAGCGAGTAAAGAAGTCATACATTGCTAATGAATGGACTTAAGGTGAAAAGGTGGATAAACCAAACACATCAAGGCTTTGGGTCAAAATGTTATATGTCAAGTTCACTTTCACTAGTATGGTTTCTGACCCAACATTTTCGTATTAATTTGTTACTGGATCCATAATTGTTATAGAACTTCTGAAAAGTCTATGCCACAGTTCATATCGAGGATGGCCAGTTGGTCACTCAAATATGAAGAGAAGCATTTCTGCGAATTGAAAATTTCAGCAATGGCGTTTATTTTTCTATGACCTTTTGGTGAATCACAACGAACACTATTGTTCATTTTCGTAATTTATTTTTGGCATTGTACTTTTTACTTCAAACTTTAGGTTTTATTGAATTTATTCCCAAGGAATTAATTTGTCGTGTTTTACTTTTATTCTTTTTAAAACTTTTCAAAACTTGCCAACTTTTCAAAACTTGGAATAAAATAAGACTGGATTTATGTTTTCTTTATTGTACATAAAGTGATAAAACTAGGAAAAGAAGACGATATCTCAGTAGTTAGATGCAAGATCTTAATTACTAGGATTTCACTATCTAGATACTCGACCCTCGGTTTTTTTTAATTTAATTAAAATAATATAATCAAGTAGCATAATAGAAAAAGTTTAATTGGCTATTAATGTAAAACAGTTTTTGAAATTTGGCTAAGAAAAACCTTACTTACAATTTTTCTTTTTTTGACATATCAAAATCGTACGAAATTAAAACTTGTGCATCAGAGAGATAGAAACTATATATTCCACGTAAATTTGAGAAAGGAAAAAAAAAGTCTCTCAAAGTGTTTAGTACTAGAATGTCCAATGAGCGAAAAATTGGATTGATTAGTCCTAAATTATGTTTGTAGGATTAATCTGAGAAACTTCTAATATATTTAGAGATTAATTTTAAAATTTTATTTTTTAAGATTAATTTATCACCGTTTAACACTTCCATGATCAAAATAGATATTTGGAAGAAAAAAAAAACGTTATGATCTTCTCTCGGTGGCGAATCTAAGTAACTCGAGACTTGAGGTTGAGGAGTGACATATGTGGGGTAGAGGCATCATATCATAGCCACACACTGTAGAGGGTGGCACCAGTTCCAATGAGAGAAGATAGTAATGGATAACATAACAAACACGATCAAATTCAAAACTATTCACATCTTCATATTATTATTCTCATTCCCAGATATCATCCTTCTAGCTTCTCCTATGGAGGCTTTCTCCGTACAGTCACTCACCGCAACCACCATTCCCACCTCCTCTCTGTCACGTAGAGCTGCCACTGACAAACCTTCGGCCACCTCCCATGTTAACCTTTCCCATTTCACAAGGTACCCTTGTACCACAAAGCACAAAATTCGTTGCACCAGAGCTCAAGCTTCAGGTGATATATATATATATATATATATATATGATGCTCCTTCTCTCTTTCAATATATGTTTCATTTAGTTCATTTGTTTTTGTATGTTTTCATTCTAAAAGGAAGTTAGCTAGTAACAAAACTCAATATTTTTTTTATAGAATGCAAAAGTTACTTAAATTTGTTTCTAATATGTGAACATTTATCTAAAGTTATGCATTTAAACGGAAACGGAGATACAAGGTTGACTCTGGTTGGGGAAGGGAGAAGGGAGGGGGGATGAGTCGCGGTTTGAATCTTCTAACCGATATTTCTAACAAAAATAACAAATTAACATTTTCCGTTAAGAAAAAAATTACACATTTAAACGTGATTTTGGATCATCTAACGTGAATCTAAACATACATGTTGTATACAAGGTTCAACAAAATCTTGTACGGGTACTGCTGAGGGGATTTCTGAGAAAACAGATTCCAAGGATGACAACTTAGTATTTGTTGCTGGTGCTACTGGTAGAGTTGGTTCACGGACAGTGAGGTACATTTATTAGTTGTTACTCTGCACTTCTCTTTTCTATGATGATAATCTTTTTCAAATTCTAAGAAGCGATAGTCTCTTTCATCCAGGGAGCTTATAAAGCTTGGATTTAGAGTCAGAGCCGGAGTGCGGAGTGCTCAGAGGGCCGGTGCATTAGTTCAGGTAGTGTAATGATTAATTATTTGAAATATGTTATATGACTAATATCTTGTGTAAAATGGATACACGTTAAAGATATAAACATGTGCAGAGTGTTGAACAATTGAAGCTTGATGGTGCAAATGGAGGGGTACAAGGTAAGGCAAGAAAGTTTTGAAATCATTATGTTTCGGTTCTCAATGACAAAATGCTGCTGTATTGAATAACAGATTGTTTTTGGGCTTTAGCCCAGCTGTAGAGAAGCTTGAAATTGTGGAATGTGATTTGGAGAAACCAGAAACAATTGGATCGGCGTTAGGGAATGCATCAACAGTTATATGTAGCATTGGTGCCAGTGAGAAGGAAGTTTTTGACATCACTGGACCCTTTCGAATAGATTATCTGGCCACCAAAAATCTAATTGATGCTGGTAAGTGGTAACAAGATCTTTCATTATCGTTATGTTTTAGTCCTCTATGCTTTTTGTATGTTTTGATCTTTCTTTGTCTTAAAATTGAAGTTTTCATTGTTTACTGCTCAAACTTTGTTAAACCTTGATCTTGAAACACTAAAACAAACACAAATACTGAAATCAACCAGGCTTAATCAGTTAGTGTTTATTATTTTGTTATTTTTTTTATATTTTTGTCTTGAGCAGTGATTAATTTGCATTGTACTAAATGTTGAAAACACAAAAATGTGAAATGGTTGTTCTCTCTACCTTGCAGCAACTGTTACCAAAGTAAATCACTTCATATTGGTTACTTCACTGGGAACAAACAAAATTGGCTTTCCTGCAGCTATCCTCAAGTGAGTATGAAAGCTTTCTCATGAACTAACTGTGTTCAACAATTTCCATATTTGTAGTTTGTAGTCAAGTAGTAGTTATATCCACATATTGAGATCATAAAGCAGTTCAACTGATTGCTAAATTCTGCTTCTGTAGTTTGTTTTGGGGAGTCCTAGTTTGGAAAAGGAAGGCAGAAGAAGCACTGCTGGCCAGTGGACTTCCATACACAGTGAGTCATTCTGAATCTCTGATACTAATTTCACCCAAGTCCAGGTTCTATTTGACTAATTAGTTTGTCACTCTTCAGATAGTGAGACCTGGAGGTATGGAGCGGCCTACTGATGCTTTCAAGGAAACTCATAATATAACCCTATCAACGGAAGATACTTTATTTGGGGGTCTGGTGTCAAACCTTCAGGTACTTATCTTGTGATATGTTTTCATGTATATAGCTATAATTCTATAAATTATGATAGACATATGGAAGTTGTTAACTCTCTGATTTTCAAGAAAGTACCCAAGTACTGATAATAAATAAAAGTAAGTGAATTTCATTTTATGATGAATTGCAAACAAATTGGAATACTTTTGTGTATGATGGAATATGATCACAAGCTAGCTCTCATAGTTTTTTGCAAGCAAGTTGATTGAAAAACAATACTAATAAATGTTATTCTTATTCTATTTTGTTTTTAGCTCTCTTTTAGTTTGCGATTATATTTTCTATGTATGAGCATTGCCAATCTAATTTCATAAAAGTCAACAATGCATTGACTGGAAATTCTCATGAGGGTCATGCTAATGAGTGCCCTAAGACACAATCAACAATCAGAAAGTTTGTATTGGAAATGAGAGTGCATTAGTAGCATCAAATGTTACAATTTGTTATAAAACCACTTTACTTTTGATCCCTTAACCAGTGGATACTGGTTAACATTCTCCTTCTCATAATCCCCACCTTGACATCAGTGCAGTGTCAGTATCCGACAACATGTAGACTATAGTTCTGTTTTTTTTTTTTTTGCATTCTCATCATATCTCTAATCTCTTGTTCATAAATTTTATTTCTTCATTATTTTGTAAGCTTATTCTGAAAAATTCCAGTTATATTAATAAAATTTGAGCTCCCATAGGTTTTCTTTTCCTGTATCTAGCAGGTAATGTACACAGAACTTTAAATTTGAGAGCTACCTTTGCTATCTGCTGTGTTACCACAGCGTATATCTAGTTAGGACTACACATAATCGTATTTACTGAGGTTAATATAACCATTTTAATTTAATCCATGCTTGTTTAATTCTTGTCTGCACATACAGAACAGAATATATATTATTACACGCCGCACCATGTTGCTTGTATGTTTGGAAAGTAATGTAAATATGTTGGCAGTCATTGTTGCCTCTTATAAATGGGAATATATATGCTCTGATTTTCAAATTGGTAAGTGAATGCTAGCCAAGTGCAAAATTAACTTACTCTAATTCATTGCAGATTGCTGAACTCTTGGCAGTCATGGCCAAGAATCGTGATCTTTCATATTGTAAAATAGTGGAGGCAATTGCAGAGACAACTTCACCGCTGACTCCCATGGAGGGACTTCTTGCAAGGATACCTTCTCAACGCCCTTACATTTCTTCACCCAAGGTAATTCCTTCCTTATATAGTACTGTACATTTTAAGGTACATGATCAAAACTAGTCTTGAGAAAAATGAATGGTCGTAACCTGAAACATAACAATTGAATACCTCCTGCTTCTCAGTTCAACTTGCCACTGAGGGTGCTAGTCATCATTAACGCTTCTACCTTGCTATTGCTAACAAGTGATAGTTAATTCATTGTTTATTGGGATTTTTCAGAAACCAGATATTGCAGTTGTCAGCATTCCAGATCCCCCTGCAAATGTTGTGGCTAAGGAACCTAAAGTAGCCACTCAACAAGAAACTGCACAACCTAAACCAGTGGCAAATCAGCCACTTTCTCCCTATATTGTGTAAGCCAAATTCCAAATATTGCCTTGACAAAAGATATTAAAATATTATGTAGGGATATTTGTAAGTCTTTCTGATAATGTAATAACTAATAAGGATTTGGACACAACCAATTTTTTTCATTGTGGACTATGGAGGCATAAACTAATTTGATGTTTATTTTATCAGTTATGATGATTTGAAGCCACCATCATCTCCTTCTCCATCTCAGCCTGGTGGTGGGAAACAAACGAAGATCAGTGAGACAGTGCCACAACCAAGTGCTTCTGATACTCCAAGTAGTGTGCTGGGAGTAGATGGCGACTCTCAGACAACATCGTCATCTAAAGTGGAGAAGCCTCTTTCTCCTTATGTAGTGTAAGCTTCCCTCTAATTTTGTGCTCTTATCTTAATACACATTACTGTTTTTCTTACCTAAACGTCCTACCCTATGTTAGTCTGATTTCATTCTTGTTATCAGCAGCTTAGTAGTAATTTTATTTGTGCTGTGTCTATGCTTTAGCACCGGACCTTATATAGTTTGGTTTCAACTTATGTCAATTCTGTCACAGCCCTCAGTATGATTTTCTTGTTCCCTGAGGCCATGTTATGCCTGCAGATATCCTGACTTAAAGCCTCCCACGTCACCATCTCCTAATGCACCAACTGTATCAGTTTCCACACCTGCTGCAGCTGGGGTGCCAAAGATAGACACAATATCAAGCAATGGACCAGCCCAACTTTCGACAGCAGATGAACCAAAGAAAGAACATCTCCCTGAACCCAAGTCAACACCACTTTCACCTTATACCATGTGAGCTGCTTCCGACTTGCCTTAAAAAACAATTGTTTCTTCTCCAATGACTGTTACTTTATTCCTTATTTAAGGCTTTTTCAACAAATGACTCATTGGCTTGTATAATTGTGAGTTTTATTTACTGGTTGGAACTTGGAAATTCAAGTGACTAGAGAAATCATAGATTGGTAATGAGTGGACTAAGGTAGGAACGTGTAAATGAGAACATGCATAGATCAAATACATCATGACTTCGGGTAAAAAAGTTGTATCAAGTTCACTATTACGTCGTAGTATCCCTTTCTTTTTGTCCACTCTCCTATGTGTAGGGCTCTCTGATATTTATAATTTATTATCATTATGCTTAGGTTGGTGTCCTTAATTTTTAACAAATTTCTTGTTTAATCCATATTTGTCTTATGTTTCTTGGAGGAAATGTTAACATTCCGATCTCATTCAAATGAACATCCAGGTATGAGGACTTGAAGCCTCCTGCATCACCATCACCTTCCTTCAGAAATTCTTAGGAATTGCCTAAGGTTAGAAATGCAAATTATTATATGTATACCCTTGATTATATTCTACAATGGTTTAAGCTTTATTTTTACTGCCAAAATTACTGGACACATAATTTTAATAGAACTGTTGAAGAGTCTATGCGGCAACTCATATGAAGGACAAGGATGGTCACTCAAATATGAAGAGAAGCATTTCTACGAATTGAAATTTTCAGCAGTGTTTCATTTATTTCTTTATGACCATTTGGCGAAACTCAACGAACACTATTGCTCCTTTTTGTAATTTATTTTCCCTATGTTACAATTTAAATGAAGGAAAAAGCATCAGTTTTCATGTTCAATTTTTAATATTTGTTTTTATTATTTTCAGCTTTTCATTTCAATTTTATTTGCGGATAACATGTGACCGTTCCAGACGATTTTGTACGTACTGCAACTCACGTTTTTGCCGTCAACTAATGTACATTTTCTCTTCGAATATGACTTGCAAGCCAACTATGGAAATGTGCTACAACAAGAAATGTTTCTAGTTCATAGTACATGCATCGTTTGTATGCCACAATATGCACGCGTGTTGGGGAAGGAGTTCAAATGTCCAATCAAAATAGAAGTAATATTTTTTCGATTAAGGTAAATAAAATAAATGTGTTTTTAGAAAATAAAAATGATGTTTTATTTATTCATTTGATAAGGAGTAAAATAAAGTTCTTTTTTTATGAAATAATAAAATAAAGAAAAATAGAGTAGATAATAGGCTTATAGTACCCTAGCAATAAATAGGGACATATTAAGTCAATTTTTACCTTTATGATATGTTTCTGCATAAACTCAAACCTGATCCCGTAAAACTACAATCTCGGATCGACAAATGTTAATTGTTAATATATTAGTTTTTGTTAGGAAAAAACTCGAATCCACAATTTATCCCTCCCTCCAACTCTTATATCTCCTAAAATAGAACTAATATAATTTGGGTCATTCTCAACCTTAAGAATAGATATGTTATATAATTTGTTTATAGATCATAAACTACAATACTAGATAAATTACAAAAGCTTTCAGGAAAGAAATATAGATAAATTATTCAGGGACTCGTGAAATAAAATAGAATAGGTCATGACAATTATATAAAAAAAAAAAAAGAAGTACTGAAAGTTTTAATGGTATGAAACAGAATAAGTCAACTAGAATGACAATGTATATAAATATGTACAGATATGTGCTATAAGTTCTTAAAATAATAATATCCTAACTTATTAGTTGGTTGGTTGGTTTTATGTTTAGGAGTCAATTTTAGTGATTCAAATCAATTAAATCTCCATATAATAGTAACTGTGTCCGTCATTTATTGTGTGCTTCTGTCATGCAATGTGTTTTCTGTCATGTTGTATGGGAATGGATAGGATTTTCACTTAAATTCTCTCTAGTAAAAATCTCCACCATCAAAACTTCATATCTCCTTTTTTTATTATTTTAAATTTAAAAGATTATTTGAATGTGTGTCTAAACTTACCATAAAGGATTTACTGAATGTGTATCTAAACAATAATATCACACAGCTCTGTATATATGTGATTGCTTATTCTAAAGCCTAATAAGCTAACAATTAGGGATTCTACCACTAATTCTAACAAAATTCTTTCTCTTGTTTCTAATTAAGGACTGAGATTTCACTGGACAGGAATGCCATGAGGGATCTAACTAAACCCCTTTTGTGTGTGTATTTCTGTCATGTGTGTGTTTTCTGTCACGCTGTATGTGTGTTTCCGTCATGTAATGTGTTGTGTGTTTCTGTCATGTACTATTTAATGAGACTATGTTTGCTTTCCTTCAATTGGTTTCTAAACAACCTCTCACTGACTACTTTGTCACCTCACCCCATCTCAGTTAGTATTACCGTTTGTCCAATCTCTCGTGCTTTCTCCCACATTTCTCCCTCTCCGTTCTCACCCTTTTCTCATGTCAACAAAAGTACAGAACCTTTTTCCTCAGGCTTTTGTCAATATATTCACAATCTTTATCCTACCTTGATGACTCACATGGAACCTAGTATTGTCCAATACGCTTTAAAAGCATCATTTGCTAAATAAGATGTTTTGTTTCACAGTCGTTAACTAATTACCCTTGCAGTCACAGACCTTCAAGTCCCATTCCTAGTCCTAGCTAGTTATTAAGACCCATCCACAAGTAAGTGTCAATTTTTTTTATCAATCTTCATCTTCCTTCTTGGACCCTGAGGCCTCAACTCCAGTCGTTGCTGAGTGCACTTGTGACCAAAGATGAATGACGTGTTAAAGTCCAGGCTCTATGGTACAAAATAGTAATTTTGTTATCAATACTAGGTCTGAGTACTATTGGCGTCTATCTTGAGAACGTTAAGGCTGCTTTTTGTTATGTGATGTTGCACCAATTATAAATGAACATTTATGGGTAGAATATCAGCGTTCTCATTGCTATAGTAGTGAATATAATAATGGGAAGGGAAAGTCACTCATGGATGCACATTTAATCAGATGAAGTGATAGTAATCAAAAGCAAAAGCTCACTTGAATGAAACCATGGACAATATCACATAGCAACAACAAAGACCTTAACAAATGAAGAATATAATTTTGTCAAAGAATAGGATAGACAAAAGTCAATTGCACTAGCAACTAGTATTGATACCAAAACTGCTATTTTGTACCAAATCATTTTAGCTTTCTCAAATCCTTAATTACATGTGCAATCTTAGTTTCTTAGTTGGGATTTGGAAGGGTACCATCTCCCATATACACTCAAATCTACTTCTATTTAATAATGCACTATTTACATCCTTTGTAACAAAATACCTTGTTATCCAATGAAGTTGAAGTTATATGAACAATGAAGTTTGTATGGAGACTTACAGTTAATGAAACTAACCATGGTAACGAGGAAGCCTCATTCTACAACCTTACCCCAGCTTGCAAGTCAGTTAAATCGATCTCCAAATCTAAATCCTTGGCCAGTATAGATGACACCAATAAAGGGTTGGATGGTGAAACCGCAAGATGGTTCAGGTCGCACAAGCAAGGATAAAGCAGTAGACTGGTATGGTCATTTGTGAAACGTTGTAGTCTAACACATGTTGGTCAACGTGACGACGCTGAAAGTGTGATAACAATTACCGAGTTACTACAAAAAAAAACATTATATTTTTCAATTAAATTTGAAATACAGGACCAATTTAGGTCATCTCTCAAGGACACAATTCATCAATGTTCTAATCTAAATTGTAAGGTAACATGGGAGAATTTTTTGTTGATTTGCAAAATTTTAAGAATCGATGAGAATCAATTCAGAATCAATCAAATCAGTCCAAAATTAATGAAAATCGATATAGATAAGTGGTTTGAAATTAAGAAATCAACTAAGAACCGATCAAATCAATTAAGAAACAATGACATTAAATTTGATAAAAAGATATATTTTTGAAATTATTAAAAATTAATTTTAATACTCTAATATTATTAGTGGAAACAATTATGCTATTTTTTAAGAAAAATTATAGCATTTACTAATTAACAAAACACGTTAAAGCAATTATTACAAACAACTATAAATTTGATTTTTTTTTTTATCTGTAGCAATTATTTCAAGCAGCTGATTAGACCCCTAAACATTTGAATTTATAATTAGATAAGCATAATTTCTTTACACCGCCAAGTGTCAAGGGATACTAATAAAAATTCAAGTTAATCTGTTCCAAAGTAGTAGAGTAGAGGGGTTTGGTGTTAGGGTTTTGGATTGAAATTTGAAGAGTAACAATGGAAGATACGCCAACACCTTCAACTGCTTTGACCTACCTTAATCCTTCCTACTGGTAATCCCTATTCACTGATCAAAGCTTCTCAACAAATTTTGTAAATTTCTCAACAATTTAATTTAATTTTCCTTTCGTTGGTTTCAGGGACGAGAGGTTCTCGAAGGAGGAGCAATACGAGTGGTTCAAGGATTATTCCCATTTTCGCCACTTGATTCAACCCCATCTCACGCCCCATTCCGCTGTATGCTTCATATTCACACATTAGGGTACGATTTGTGATTATGGAATATGGCTAACGTGAAAATGTTTGCAGGTCCTGGAGCTTGGGTGTGGAAACTCACAAATGTGTGAACAGTTGCATAAGGATGGCACAACCAACATAACTTGCATTGACCTTTCACCTGTTGCAGTTCAAAACATGCAAAAACGGCTATTGTCCCGGGGATTCAAAGGTCAGCTTCCTCAATTATACTGTTGTCCTGTTTGGATAAGCTTCTCCTTAAGCACTGGAAAGATAGATATCAAAGAAAAAAGCGAAGTAAGCTTCGCCGTAAGCTAATTTGCTTAAGTTAAAATCATTTATTTTTGGACCACTGATAACATAATAGTGTAAAGTATCTGTCAGCTTTGTCTATCATTAATTTCTCTCAGGGAACCTGACTGACCACTTTAGTGGGGTCTTCCATCCCAATCATATTGTTTTCCATTCACAATCCGTGAACCAATCCCACTTATGGGAGAAAAGTTGATTTTAACTTATAGAAGAAACTTATTTCATTTTTTTCTTTTTATTTCTTCTGCTATAAGGTTTTATGAAGAAGTTTATGCAAACGAGGTTTAATTAATTATTACACATGAATGAATATATATATATATATATATATATATATATATATATATATATGATTGACTATCTATATTAACTTTGTATTGTGAATCTGTGTTTCTGATTTGTTATGTCTATTTTTATTTTACATGTTTTCATTTCTGTGATTAGACATAAAAGTGCTGCAAGCTGATATGCTAGAGCTACCTTTTGAGGATGAATGTTTTGATTTGGTTATTGAGAAAGGAACTATGGTAAATTGAATAATTTTCCTTTGATCTATGATGGGATTTTGACTTGATGTTTTAAACTAATGATTATGGTTCCTGTATGATCGAGTGTTTGAAGTTTATGGATTAAATGCGATTCTTGGTTTTGAAATTTGAAGGATGTATTGTTCGTGGACAGTGGTGACCCATGGAATCCAAAGCCTGAAACTATATTCAAGGTCATGGCCACATTGAAAGGTGTTCACAGGGTTTTGAAAGCTGGTGGCACATTTATCTCAGTAACTTTTGGCCAGGTTTCAAAAATTGTTAGATGTGTTGTGTCTCTTTTAATGAGTATTGCTGTGATTGATTCTAATCTATCTAAAATTCATGCCAGCCACATTTCAGGCGCCCTATATTTAATGCACCAGATTTCAACTGGTCTGTTGAGTGGACTACTTTTGGTGAAACCTTTCACTATTTTGTCTATGTTCTGAAGAAGGTTGGTCCATATAATCTTACTTCTCGTTTTTCTTATGATGACAAAAGCAAATGTTTGTTCATTGCTATTTTTAAGGTATAGATACCAAAATCCCCATTCCACTGACTGCCTTTTAAAGTGAACAATCATTCTGGTCCTTCAAAGTTAACCTTGATGACTTCACATTACCAAATTGGTTCTTCAATAATGAGGAATATCATCAGTTTTCTACTTCAATGACCAATTTGATTTCATGCATATCTTTCGAGGACAAAATTGTTGAATTTTTAAATACAGGACCAATGTAATGTTGCATATACCTTTGGAAAATCTATTATGCTCTACTTTTTTGCAATTAAAAAGTGCTACTTTTGCCAATGATATAGATAATGATTCTATTCTCATGACGAAGTATAGATTTCATCATGAGCTGTAGCAGTATAATTTTTTTTTTTTTGGGGGGGGGGGGGGGGGGTGTAGGAGGAGGGGGAGGGACGCTTTAATATGCTATACATGTGAGGGTGATTCAATCTTGGATCTTCACCTTTGATGGGCCGCTAGGTGACATCTAAATTGTTGCACAAATCTAGTTCTGGTTATATGATTTAGAGTGGGATTATGCATAAGAGGTTGATAAGGATTATAATTCGTATGCTTGTGGTTTTAACTGTTCTGCATTTATGTTTTAACTGATTGGTGGAACTTTTTTCAGGGACAGAGATCATCATATGATGATATTCCACCTGTTAAGAGGTTTGAAGCATCACCTATTAATTTACTTCATGAAGAGTTAGAAAGTGAAGATTTTGCTTTCCGGATCAATGTTGACGAGTTGAACTATTAGACTGTATTGTATGAAGTTTTGCCATCAATTTCAATTTATTTTCCTTGCTGCAATTTTAATTCACTTGCTTCAAAAGAGGAATGCAGTTATCTTAACTATTGGATTTAGGCACACTGATGTTGCACCAAAATTGTAATTTTAATTTGTTGAAAAGTAAATGAAACCATCTCAAGTTGCTAGCTATGTTTGCCATTCATCCTAATGCTCCAATGTAATACGGGCTATGTAGAGCACCACTAACTTAGATCTCTCTCGTTCCACAGTGAGTTTAGGCGAAGTGCCTCTTGAATTTTAGTCACTTTTTATAAACGAAATTTGAAATATTAGAAATCTAACATGATGACCATAACAATAATTATAGTTATTTTCATATTTTTCAAGAAATAACAATAACTATTCTCATATTTTTCAAATTAAAAGTTAATAATTCCATAATTGATTTTATGCATTATTAAATTAAATTTTATAAATATAATTCACAGTATAAGCAATGGTAATATGGTGGCACTAATGATGATAGTGGTTATAGTGGCTATTGATGTAATATAATAGTAAATATCCTCACCTTTTTATTATCACCGTGTTTATATTTCTTGTATATATAACATTGATGGTGACTATCATAGTAAATATTTTCACATAAGGGAACAATTAGCTAATTTATACACATTTTTTCCTTATATGTTTACTCGGTTATTTTTACTTGTTTTTTTAAAAAAAATTCTTATTTATATATGGCAATAAAGTAAGAATGATTATAATAATGATTGTTCTCATTTTAAAGGAAATAATTGACTTCATGATATTATTGTTACTAAAAACATATGCATCACCCTCTTTCATTTGTTTTCTTCTTCTTCTTTTTTTCCCTTCCATTTGAACAAGATATAATATGTATTAAATCTATATTAGTAGAAGTTAGAATAAATGCATGAGAACTTAGATTTGATTCTCATTGTTGGCAATGTAAAAAAAAAACTAACCAAATGTTATGTAATATGTAACACCTTTTTCAATTTTATCTAATAAATCTTTCTTCTAATTAAAATAAGAATAACTATAATATGATAATAGCAACGAAGATAACAATAGTTATGATAACAATAATAACATGATCAACGATAATGATAACAATAATGATAATTATCATTCTGAATACTTTAAAATTTGGAAATTAAAAATGTTACCTAATGTACATATTACCTAATGTACATAGAACTTTTTGTGCTGTAGTTTTTTTTTTTTTGTTCATTACATGTATCCTCCATAAATAATCTTGTTTTAGGCACTAAATATGTAGGCACTTCTCCCAGCAAAGATCCAAGCCTTGGTTCTTCATGTTGTGAGTGATTAGCTTTTTCACTGGATTCCCCCCCCCCCCCCCCCCTATCAGTTATATTGTTGTAGTTTGTTTTACGTTACCATAGATTGAATGGCTATTTAAGAAATTCCTTTAGAAGGGGCAGGTAGTAAGAACGGTTTGTTGGGTGGCATGGAAAACAATGTGTAGAGATAAGAAAGCATGTGGGTCGGGGGAAGGGTGGATATACGGGCCAAGGTTTGCAAACCATGTGAATAACAATCTCTTTTTTTAAATCCACATAACTATAGGCGAATTTGGACTGAGTCTGTGAAACCGACAGGCTTCACATGCTAAATCTGCGGGCTCACGGGTTAGCCTGCAAAACCCACAAAGGATATACTAAGACCTTGATATTTAATTTATAAGGTTTGAATGTTGGATGTTGTTATAAATCTTGATATGTTTTAGTTACAAATGTTGGTATGTTTTTGTTTGATAGATTTTAGATTAAAAAGAAAAAAAAAATCTCCTATTTTGATAGATTTTTCGCTTTTCGGGTTTTTTTAGATTACCAGTTGGGCCCATAGATTGGCCCTTTTATTTGCAGACTTTGCATATCGGATACATTTATGAAAAACTAATAATTAGGGTTATCCGATATGTATAAAATGTGGGCCTTGCACACCAGGTCTTAAACGGGTTGAATCAATTCATATACTCATTCCTAGTTGGAGGTGAGGAATCTAAGAGCATATATCTTTGATTTCCTAGGCAAATTGAGATGGGAAATGTTAGTAGGAAAGTAGAGTTTGTGGCATCAAGTAATTGAGGGTTGTTGAGATTAAATGACAACTGAAAATATGTGTATTTCTTTTCACTCGTTGACTCAAAGACTGTGTGTATATAGATATAAAAAAAAGAAGACAAGATTAAATCTAATCAAAATCTTAGAGATTTAATCTTATTAGATAGGATAAAAGTGTCCTACTTTCCTAGAAATAAGCTATCATTTCTCTTAATCTATGCCAAAACATAAATAGAATCATATCTTAATCTCTATCATATTATAACATAATCATATCTCCTTAATTTCTATCATATCATATCTTAAAGAGGGTATCATGGGACCATATGTGGGGAATTATGCAGGGTTGAACCTAAATGAGAAAGGTGGTGGATGGACATTTTTTGCTAAACATAGCCTTAGGATATGTTTGGCAAAACTAGGTGAAAAGCTAACTGAAAGTTGAAAAATTAGTTGAAAGTTGAAAAACGAAAAATCAACTTATTAAATTACAAAATAACATAAAAGCAATAAAACTGTGATTTATTTTAAAAAAATAATTAAAAATTTTGATAAATATATTAAGGATAAAAAGGAAAGAAGTATAAAAAGTTAAAAGCTAGCATTTTAAAAAAATTTAGTAGCTACTAAAAAAACTTATTTGTTGAACAGGCAAACAAACTTTTCAGTTAATAAAAAAATTCTAAAAACTAGCTGAAATATCTTGCGAACATAGTCTTAAGGGTTGGATGATGGTGGGAAGAAGGTAAAACCAGATTGATTTAGTGAGGTGACAAGCAAAGTGGTTGTTGATGGTCAGAGTACTTGGTTCTGGTTGGATAGGTAGGTGGAGGAGGCCACTTTGTGTTCAATATCCTAGATTGTTCTTGATAGCTAATAGTAAGGATGTTAAAGTTCATGAGATAAGACTTTGGGTGGATGGGGTGTAGGAATGGTCTCGGAGATGGAGGTAGAATCTTTTTCACAAGGAGGAGGAGTTACTTATCAATATCAAGATGAATATGGATTAATGTAAGCTTGTGTTGGGAGTTATGGTCATGTGAAGGTGGACAAAGGAAGTAAGCGAAGTGTATACAATACAATCTAACTATAACTATGGTGGAGGATGTATTGAATGTGGAGGATGATTTGAATAGGGTATGGAATAAATATGTCATCTTGAAAGTTAATAGTGCTTAGGTGGAGGTTGTAGTGAAAGAGAGTCTCATCCAAGGATAATTTAGGTTGTAGGAGAATTATGCCAAAAGAAGAGGTAGTTTGTATTCGTTGTGGCAATCAATTAGAATTTGTGGATCACCTTTTCATTTAGTATTCTTGAGCTAATGCAATATGGATAGAATGTTTGAAGCAGTTAGACATTTTCAATAGTGCTTCATTTGGAGGTGGTAAATATTTCTATCAGGTTCAGGGTTGTTACAACTTCACAATGTTGCTGTAGAAAGGGGTTAAATGTAAATCTTTTGGTTGATACTATGACTATGTTTAGTAAAACTAGCTGAAAAGTTAATTAGTAGTTGAAAGCTGAAAAACTAGTTTATTAAATTATAAGTGTTCGATAGAACTAACTATTGAAGTAGCTGAAAAATATAAAGTGACAGAAAAATAATAAAACCATGATTAATTTAAGAAATGTAATTAGGAAATTGAATAAATATATTGAGGATAAAAAGGGAAGAAATATAAAATGCTAGAAGCTAGCATTTCAAAAAAACTCTAGAATCTAATAAGACTATGTTCGACAAAACTAACTGAAAAACTTATTTGATCGTTCGGTAAATAAACATTTTTTTAGTAGTTTCTTAGTAACTTTTTAGGTTATATTTGACAAAATTAGTTGAAAAGCTAGCATAGAAGCAAATAACATAAGAATGAGAGGTTAAATTGTGTTTTTAGAAATTTTAAACTTTTTCTTTGACCAAAAACACATTTATTGTTGTATACAAGTTTCACAAAAAAAAAACAAATAAAAGGATGTTGAAAGAGCTTTATCAAACAATGATTTTCTTTATTATATCAAAACAAATATAAGATCTAAAAACAAATTTAAAGCCTTTATTAGTCAAACACAAAGAAAAGCAGTAAAGAATAACACACAAGAATTTATATTGTTTCCTTTCTACCACTTAGGTTACGTATAGTTATTTTTCAAAATTTATAAGTATTTGTCAGTGACACTTTCGACTCTTACAAAGACAAGCTCTAGCACAAGCTTGACTTTAACCTAATATTTTTTGTCTTATCAATCCACTGCTGGCTCTAAACAAATTATTAAGATTTGTTGAAACTTTACTAAGTGACTAAGATATGATCATCTTAGAGACATATATATCACTCAATATTTTTAATATTTTCTCTCAATATTTACAAGATGTTTTGAGAGTTTTGTATCTATACATAAAATTTACAGTAAGTTTTACAAGAAAGAATATTTTCAAGTTGATTCGTGTCTTATATTTTCAAAGTTTCTTCTATTTATAACATTCATCTTCAAGTATTCATTGTCTCTCAATGGATGAATTCTTCACTCTAGTTCTTCGTCTAAAGTCTTGTGGTTGTTGGAACATTTAATTGCATTAAATGTGTTTCCCTTCTTCCGTCAGAATTCATGTCTATAGGTTGGCGTGTTACGCACTTCAGCAAAAAGTCACTTCTTCTACTCAGAGTAGGTCTAGATAAGCATAACATATCTTTTGATGAAGATCTTTACTTTCAAACTCTAGACTTCATTTATTCTTCATAAGACTTTCACAAATCCTATGATAATGTTTTCTGCAAGAAAGAATCTCACAAAGTATGAAATGAAGGTATTAAAAACACTACTTAATGTTATGCCATATTGTCTTAGATGGGTGTATCTTTTGAAATTTTAAGACATAGATGTATTTTGACTTAAGTTAACTTATTAAATTATATGTATTTGATAAAACTAGTTATTAAAATAGTTAAAAAATATAAAATAATAAGAAAATAATAAAATATAATTTATTTAAAAAATTAATTTTATCAAACATAACCTAAGAAGTTACTAAAAAAAACTTATTTATTGAATAGTCAAACAATTTTTTTAATAAACAAGTTTTCAGCTAATAAAAACATATAAAAATCAACTAAAATGTCTTATCGAACCTAGGTTATAGTAGACCACTTGTAATGTAATAAATAAATTAATTTTTAATACAATAAACATAATTAAAATCAAACATTTATTGCTCTTATGAAAATAATAATTATTTATTCAAACAAAATACATATCTTGAATTTTTTTACTGCATTTATTATAAATTTTAAATATATAAATTAAACATTTATTGCTCATATTAAAATATTAATTATTTATTCAAACAAAATACATATCTTCAATATTTTCTACACCATTTTCCTAAGAAAGTAAGAAACGCATGCAACTTATTTTCCTTGCATTAAATGTACTTTGTTTATAATCAATGGTATAGTGATTTATTGTGTTATGATTATACGAAAATGAAAAGTTATGAAAATTCAGAAAAGAAAAAATAATGTACTTCAGTTATTTCTTTTTATCATTTTTTTTAGCGAGACAACTTAGCCTCTAAGTTATCAAAATCTCAACAAATTTCTTAATGTTTTATTTTTTTTTTAAATTCTGTCACATCTTTTAGATTTTTCTAAATCACCAAAAAATTTAATAAAAACAAAAAAATTCTTATTGTTCTGAATCCCAAATTGTTTTTTTAAGAGGAATCATAAATTATGAAATAATATTTACTGATTATAAAGGAAAACGTTATAAAAAATAGGCAAGTTTTCAAATAATATAATTTTTTTAGGAAAAACAATGTGACCTGTACGCAAAAATAAGTGAGGAAACAGGAAAACAGACAAACACTGCTATAAAGTGAAATTCTCAAACCTCTTATTTTATTTTCTGTTCTAATAATTTTATTTTTTTGACGAATTCTGTTCTAACTCTAACCTGAGGCAATCAATGAAATTAGACTTCAGACCAGAGGAAACAATGAATTATTATTATTATTATTATTATTATTATTATTATTATTATTATTATTATTATTATTATTATTCAATATAATAATCATCCTTATCATTAATAATAATAAATTTGTTTATATAAAGCATGCAAAAACTTGCAAAGCTAGAAGAAAAGGTTCTCTCCCTCTCTCTCTTCTTCTCTTTCTCTGCGTGTGTGTTCGTGAGTGGAGTGGCGTATGTGTAGCTGCGCTCTCTATCGCCGGCGCTCTCGTCGGAATTTCCGTTATTGATTTTTCCGATCACCGGATTCGATCCAATCCCTAATCCCTAATCCCGCGATTCCATCAATTGAAAAAATTGAATAGCCATTGAACCGTTTCGTTTCGGGGGTAGCGGAGATGGACGTTTACGCGAGCAGCGACGAAGATTACCATTACGACTCCGACCACGAGGACTCCGTCGAGGCCTACGAAAACGACGAGAATTACGCCTTGCTCTCTTCCAAGGGCACCACTACTAAGGTATACGATACGCCGTTTTGGGGTTATCCCAATTTTTATTCTTTTTCTTTTTTCTCATGTAAAAAACCCTCTCTTGTTGGGTTTCTTTCTCGCGATGATTTTCGTCCGTGTTTCTTTCTTTTTCTTTATTGTATTGGGTTGTGAATTGATTGTTTTCTTCGCGAAGTGCCATTATATTTGATGGTGTATTGAGATAGGTTTGTTGAAGGTAGGGCTTTTAGAACTATTTTCGATTGTAAACGTTTGGGGATTCCTTGAATTCGTTTGTGGGTGCTGAATTTGTGGTTGGAGTTTGAAGGGTTTCTATATGAATTGGAATACCCTTCTTTTTTTTACTGTTGGCCTGGTTGCAATTTTTGTGGGTTGTGTGGTTCTATGATCAATTTTATTTTTTACTATTGTGTGAAGCTGGGAACTTTGTGTTTTTTTCCTTGCACTGACAATGTTCTGATGAACGAAATCCTTTGGCTTTTGCAGGTGATTACAAAGGAATCACTGCTAGCTGCACAGGTAACATGAGAAAAAATTTAAAAGAAAAGAGATCACTTTGTGTGTTTTGTTTGGATAAATTATATATTTTTTAGGTTTTACTGAGATCATTACCCACATTTGTGCAGAAGGAGGATTTGCGCAGAGTGATGGACATGCTATCGGTGAGAGAGCAACATGCTCGGACGCTGCTTATTTTTCATCGTTGGGATGTGGAGAATCTGTTTGAAGTGTTAGTAGACAAGGGGAAATCATTTCTCTTTGCTGAAGCTGGTGTTAGTGTGGATGAACATCGCAACTCTGACTCACCTGTTCCTCCTGCATTCATGTGCTACATCTGTATGGAGGAAGTTCCTAGTAGCAAAACAACGAGAATGGACTGCGGTCACTGCTTTTGCAACGGCTGTGAGTCTTTGTTTTGTTATTCATGGCCTTTGGTTATATGAAATTTCAGATGTGTTAGGTGGATGGCGTGGCTTATAATGTTTTTCATTTGTAATGCAGTAGTAAGAGTCAATCTTGGCTGCACAAATGAAAATTCATGAAAACTTCATTTATGAGCTTCTTTTGTGTTTGTGTCTCTTTTTACAGGTTGGATAGAGCACTTTATTGTCAAGATAAATGAGGGTCAAAGTAAGCGCATTAGATGCATGGAACACAAGTGCAATTCCATATGTGATGATGCCGTTGTAAGAACTCTACTCAGTAGAGAGCACCCTCATATGGCAGAGAAATATGAACGCTTTCTGCTTGAATCTTACATTGAAGACAATAAGAGAGTTAAATGGTGCCCCAGCACACCTCATTGTGGGAATGCAATACGGGTCGAGGATGATGAACTGTGTGAGGTAGAATGTTCATGTGGTGTACAATTTTGTTTTAGTTGTTTGTCAGAAGCACACTCCCCTTGTTCATGTCTGATGTGGGAGCTTTGGGCTAAGAAGTGCCGAGATGAATCAGAAACAGTTAATTGGATAACTGTTCATACAAAACCATGTCCAAAGTGTCACAAACCAGTGGAGAAGAATGGTGGTTGTAACTTGGTTAGCTGTATCTGTGGCCAAGCATTTTGGTGAGCTTTCCTCCTTCCTGCATTATATATTTTCACCCAACTTTTCTCTCTTCTTTGGCATATTCTATATTTGATTATAAAAAAACAGTTAATTAAATATGATAATAGGGGGGGATCAGGAGTCTAAGCCACGTTTGACTCTTGGAGTTGACATTTGCTTCTTTTTTTTTTATAAATTTTCCCCCTTTCGCTGCAGTTGGTTGTGTGGTGGAGCTACTGGCCGAGAGCATACTTGGTCAAGTATAGCTGGTCATAGCTGTGGTCGATACAAAGAGCAAGAAAAGACAGCTGAACGTGCAAAGAGGGATCTATATCGTTATATGCATTATCATAACCGATATAAAGCTCACACAGACTCCTTTAAGATTGAAAGTAAACTGAAAGAGACTATACAAGGGAAGATTGCCATTTCAGAAGAAAAAGATTCTACACTCAGAGATTATAGCTGGGTAAATAATGGACTCTCCAGACTTTTCAGATCTAGGCGAGTCCTATCATATTCATATGCATTTGCATTTTATATGTTTGGAGATGAGCTTTTTAAGGATGAAATGACAGATGCTCAACGGGAAATAAAACAGAACTTATTTGAGGATCAACAGCAACAGCTTGAGGCAAATGTTGAAAAGCTCTCTAAAATTTTGGAGGAGCCTTTTGAAACCTTTTCAGATGATAAGGTTGTTGAGATAAGGATGCAGATACTCAACCTTTCAACAATTATTGACAAACTTTGTCAAAAAATGTGAGTGCTGCTTTAAATAAGGTCCTGGTACATCACTTACTTTTGGTATTGATAGTCGTGAATTGTGATATTTGATGCAGGTATGAATGCATTGAGAATGATCTATTGGGTTCTCTCAATCTTGGCATTCATAGTATTGCTCCATACAAGTCAAAGGGCATCGAGAGGGCATCAGAACTTTCAGTTGGCTGGAACAACAAAGTCAATAATACTGGTAAATGCCTTTTGTGGGTTTTGTTTGAATAATTAGCTGGACCAAAACCCTTTTGCGTTAGCATTGCCATTGTTTGTGATACCTCCTCTCATAATGCATTAACAGGAAATTAAGTGAGCCAATTTTGATTTCTTGCTTCCATTTTTGTTTCTTTTGTTATGCATTAAAATGAAGAAGTATTACTTGTAGATGAGGTTACGTATATAATTATGCTTATAGTGCTTATTGTAGATCTTGTTGTTATTTACCAACATGGAAATATGGTGGCAACTCATAAATTTATATTTTTAGCTTCCTTATCTTATTATGTTATGAATGTTCTTATGTATGTCTTCTTCAGTTTGACTTTGTGGATGCTCATCAGAAAATGTTACTGAGTGAAAAGGATTATTGTATATATGCTGCAAGCGTAGGTGTAACAGAAGAACTTGATCGACCATCTGGATCAGGGAGTTCAGACGATAATGGATGTTCTTCTCGTAAACGTGCTAGAAAAGAGGGTCTTGGAGGTGGTGGTTTTTTTGATCTAAACTTGCCAGCAGAGTTTGTAGACAGAAATTGACTTTGAAGGACACCTTATTATACGTACAGGCGTACAGGTCTAACAACATAAAATTGCTTTGCTTTGCTGCCTTTGGAAGGAAGGAATTAATCTTTTTGGATTTCATACCCCATTTGCTTTCTCATATCTTTCTTTTAGCCAGCCATGTCTCTGCTGAGATAAAAGATATGTTTCCAAGGTTTCTTATTCCTATGCCATCTACCTTTCTGTTTGAAATCCTAGCGCTGTATATAGATAGCCTTGGGGCATTTATTTGCTAGTAGTTTTATGTAAATGGCTACCTTGAGGACAACTAGGATGCTTTTATTCCTATTTTATGGAGTTATAGGTGGAGGTAACTTCACTGATTTTTCTTCTCTCATGTTTACACTATTTTAACTTGTTTAAGTTACAATTTTCAAGCGATATACTTTCGACTATTCTTATTCGTTTCGTTACTCGATCGATCCTTGCACTCGTTGCAATCTCTTGGCCTTTAATTATGTTAACACAAAAAAAAATCCTCTATTTTATATTATTTTCAATTTTGTGCAAAAACTGATGTTTATAAATTCAAAAGTTAATGTTTTTCCAAATACGCCCTTCGTTTAAAACAAATTGAGTTACTGTTGTATTAACACTTGTTGTAATATAACTATTTCACTTAGCCCAAACATGGCGAGTTCTTGTGTGCCAAAGCCAAACTCCTTACTTACCGTGTGTAAGTAACTTTTTCAATGGTTACGATCTTATTGGCTAGGATTGATTTTATGAATCCGGTTGCAAGTACTATCATAGATAAAAGTACATCACACAGTAGGTTAAACACATTTTCTATATCTTTTTGCATAAAATACTATTATTCAATACAAAAATAACCAATAATTAATTTCTTCAATAATGTCGAATTTAACAAAATTTAAAAATTTCATTTAAGACTTGACAATATTCCTTTAAATTGTATTTGTACTTAGAAAATACTCACACTTGTCTCATAACGATGTGGATAACGACTTTAATTCTTAACTTTATACTCAATGAGTACTTATAATTATCAAGGCCGGTCTATATATTTTATGGATTAATGAAAAAATATTCTTATATTATGTATTTAAAAATAGACAAGTAATTTATAAAATAAATATACATTTTATTTCACTAAATAAATAATATAATTTTAACAAATCTGAAAAAGATGTATCACATTTTTTATTTAATTTATTATTATTTTATTATCTATTATTTAGTTTATATCTCTAAAAAATTAAATACACAAAAAATTATTTATCAAATAGGCATGACAAAAGAACATAGTTGGAGGTGGATTTAACTCTCCTTACCTCCATTACTGCAAGGTAGAAAATATTTGATTTAAAAAAGATAATATTATATTTTTTGAAACCCATTCATACTCCCATTAAATTTTATCAAGTTTAGATAAACTCATATGAAACTTAATTCATTTTTTATTTTAATTTATTTTAAAAATATTAATTATTTATGATTTAATTTATTTTTTATATTTGGTCTTTCAATGAAAATTCTCCAAAACTCCATCATTATCGTCTATCAATGACAAAATATCATTTCAAATTAAAACTTACATATATATTTTTTCTTTATTAATATACTGATTATAGTTTTACTTCATTTGTAGTTTTAATTTTTGTTTGTTTCTTCAAATATGCTATCATTCATAGAGCTGAAAATTCATTCAATATAAATATATGGTTGTAACACATGAGGAAAACTAATTAAAAGAGTCATATTTTTAATCACACATCACATTTCAATCTAAATAAAAAAAAAATAAGACAAAATAAAATAACAATTTTAATTTATTTATAAAAAACTATAAAATAATATAAAAAAATATTACAAAATTATAATTTTATTACAAAAAATGAACACCTTTTAGTTGTGGGTTCAATGTCATTGCACCTCTGGATGACACTCAGGGTTGGCCTGTACTTGTATTTGCGACTCACACTTATGTGTAAGGTCAATAAATCAATAAAAATATTAATTTTTTAAATCATTTCTTCAAAGCTTCTAATATCTATAGGTCTTCTTCTTCATGTATGTGTTGCCTCTAAACAAATATAATCCTTTACTTGAGCTTGACTACAAAGATGGCTATTGGAGCATTTAAAAAAGTAACATGTGGGATATTTACAGATAATCAAGGTTTAGATTACCTAAACCTTAATTAAGGAAAAATTACCTAAATGGTAATTTGTCCACGAAGGCCCATGATCCAATGCCCATAGAGGTTTGTATAAATAAGGTAAAACCTTCCAATAAATATCATAGTTCATTCTATATTCTTCTTACCTTGTAACGATTTACTCACAACCAAAATTTTACTTGAGCGTCGGAGTATATTTTTGTAGGTACCCCCTTCTTCGGCCTAGACATCACTTTAGAGCAAATGGACCAAAAATTTGGAGCAAGAGGAAACGAGGACCCCTTTAGCCAAGGGAGAGATCTTGGTCGGAAATTGGCATGATCAATTATTATTATAATACATAATAAATATATTTTTAAAAAATTTTAAATTATGTTATTATTAAAATTAATAATAATTATTCTTAAGAAATCCATAATAGATAAATTTTTAGAATATACAAAATATATTTTAGATTTATAACAAATAATTTCAATTGTAATATAATGTTATTTTAAAATTGAAACAAATAGGTGATTAAGAAACTTAGGGAACATTTGTTTTGTAGATTTTTTAGTCCCAACAAAACAAGAGGGGAAAAAATAATCTGGTGTTTATTACGAAGTAATAAATTAATTAATCATGGTTATATTTTTTTATACTAGGTAAGCAATAATCCCACCTTCAATCAAATTTTAATCTCGACAGAGGGGGTAGGGAATATTTATTTCCATGGGACAAAAATTCTCTCTCTCAGTAAAAAATACACATATACCATCTTCTTATCCATTATCACACTCTCTTCTTAATTATCCATTCATTTATGTTCTTTAATTTTTGTCATTCTCAAAATTTTCATTCATGTGTTAATTTTTATTTACCACCAATCCGATGAGTTTTACCCACAATAGTTTTTTGGTTTCCCTCCAATTGTTCCTTGTTCATGTTTGATGTGATGCAGATAAGTATATCTATATTTTGGTTCATACTCTAATGAATAGTAAATGAGTAGTGAAAGAGATTTTGTCATAAGAATGTGAGGTATATAACATTTTGAGTTTAATTTACTTGTCATTTGTTGGTATAAAGTTGTTTGTATTAGGAAAAAATTAACATCTTTAACATAATAAGGATATTTTAGTAATTTAATATATATTCCAAGGAAAAAATAATTTAACTAAACAAATCTCTTAATTATTTCTTGAAATATAAAAAATATTCTCAACTAACTTTGTAGTTAAGCAAACACATTTTTTTATTAAATACTTAAAAATAACATTCTCATGTTTTATTCTTAGAAATAATATTTTTGGAATTAAAAAATGATTCATGAAAGAAGCATCCTTTAAAGTATATATAAAAGACATAAATAAAGAGTATTTTGATATACTTTTTGTCCAATTTATAGAAAATGTGTGTGAAATGGACGTGACAAAAAGAGGAAAAAATGTTAATTTTTGTTTACATTTGTGATTCAATGTTAATGAAGAAATTAATTATTGATTATTTTTGTATTGAATAATTATAATTTATGGAAAAAATTGAGAAGACTTGTTATACCTCTGGTTTTATATATATATATATATATATATATATATATTGACAGTGATAGACTAGAACCTAAATTCACATAGGTAATGTAAAAATTGCAATCGAATTTGTAAAATCAATCCTAGCCATTGCTTTCAAAATAAGATGGCAACCATTAAAAAGTTACTTATGCACCGAAGGAGTTTGACTTTGGCACGACACCCCCAAACATATAAGAGCCTTTCAAGGGTGGAGACTAAGGTGTTTAAGGCAAACCCATTGTAGATATAATCAACTCTTTAGATAAGTGAGGATTATGGTGCACATACTTACACCAGAATAAATAAATAAAAAAAGAATTTGTCGTTGTCCTCTTCCCTTGGTCTTCTCTGCTGTCAGTGATGTCAGCATCGTTTATGGTCAGGTGTAGCATCCTGCAAGATTTTCTCTCTTTACGACAATAAATGTGAACACATTGACATAGATCGTCTCTTTTTGTTTCTTGTTCTGCATCTCGTATTTCCATCAACAGAAAAGATCAAACATCACAACAACATCGACATCGATTCTTCCCACGTGTGAGATGTTACTAAACATTGGAGTTTTCTAAAAAGGAATTTTTGCTTGAGGTTTTTGCTTTTGCGGAACAACCAACTCGACAATAAGGAGATAGAAAAGGACAATTGTGGCATGGGAACAACTAGATCAAGTGAGCACAATTTCATTTAGTCGTCATCACATGCACTTTAAAGCCTTTGCCCCTAAATGGAACACCTTCCAAATAATGATATGGCAAACTACAAATATGAAGAGACAATTACTCTCTTCATACCTCTAGCTAAAAAAATGTTATTTTCACCCAAACAAATATTTTAAAGGTTTAAGAATACACGGAGGTTGAGTGTGGAGGACGTCAAGGATGAAGTTATACGAGTCCGTGAGGATTGCTTTTTTCAAATTCAACTAAATAAATATCATATATACCTCAATCCGAACCTACCTACTCAATTCCTACTTGAGCTATAAGCCCATGTACCATCTCTGGCAACAAAGAAACTTGTTTGTCTGGACTGGAAAAAAAAGTCTGTGACTATTTAAACAAAAATCCTTTATGCACATATCTGTGTATATTTAAGCATTCTTTCTACAAAAGTAGGATCCTTTTTTATGTCATGACATGGAACATGTTAAATGTCAATTGATCAAAACTTAATACAAGTTCGGTTATTTTTTTAAAAGTCATTTCTTATTTTTAAATTATTTTATTGAAAATTGAATAAAATAAATAATTATTTACTAAAGTAAGATACATTACAGAATACATTTAATTGTTAAGAACCATCCATGAGCATGATTTAAGAAATGCACGCGCTTACGCTTACGTACGATAAATCCATTTTTTTACTGACCTTTTTATTTTTTTATTATACTAAAAGTTGATTTTTGTGTTGTTCTACAAACTAATTTCAGAAGTGAATCATAAGTGAAGAACGAGGGTGCGCACGTTATTTTTATATATAGAGAGGATCAAATAACTCTGTTTGATAATATTTTATACATATTGAATTAAAAGTTCTTATTCAATAGATTAAGTTTACAAAATTTTATAAAATTTTAAAATTACTTAATCATTTATTAAATAAATTCATTTTAATGTTTCATATAAAATTATATAATTATAAATGCCTAATTTATCTAAAATTTAGTATAATAATTGAGATAATATTAAATTATTTAACAATTAGATTATTAAAATTTAATATATACAAAAAATTATTGAATATAGCGAAATTAAAGTAATTCAGCAAAAAAAGCTCGAAAAAATGTTTTATTTTATTGTGTAAAGATTAATTCTTCAACGCTATCGTACTTGGTTTACCTATAAATTGGAAGAAATGCGTTTTGTTTGATAGTAAATAGATTTTGGTTTAATATTTAAAAGAAATAATTTGGTTTTGCTCACTTTTTTTTTATTGATAAATGTTAATTGTTAGTTTGTTAATTTTTATTGGTAAATTTTTATCCTTTATCACTAAATCAATTTTATATGTTCGATTTAGTCCACCAAGAGTGTGTTTGACAAGATATTTTAAGTGGTTTTTAATTTTTTTAATTAGCTGAAAAAACTTGTTTGACCATTTAATAAACAAATTTTTTAGTAGTCTTTAGTGTTTTATGTAACGTCTAATTTTTCATAAAATAAATAAAAGAATTTTATTTAAAAATTAATAGAATTTTTAGAAATTAAATAAATGAGAGAAAAAAGGTTGTTGTTAATTAAAATAAGGGTTTCATAATATTAAAAAATAAATAGAGTAAAATGATATTTTAGAAAATAAAAAATGTTTTAATTGGTTATTTATTTAATGAAATAGTAAAATAGAGTTACTTTTTATAAAATAAAAAAATAAAGGAAATAATAGGCTCATAGTACCTTATCTATAAATAAAGATATATTAGGTTAGTTTTTACCTTTACAATATGTTTATATGCTCTCTCTTCCTTCTAAAATTGTTCTCTCTTCTCTCTTTTTCAAAACCTTTTATTTTTCTTGCATACATCTAAACATATCGCATAAAACTACAATCTTGGACTCCTTAATCATTGGATTATCCTAAAATTTGGACACCATCTTCGGAACTCATTTTCTCACATTCTCATTGTTGGGATTTGTGAAATAATGCCAGTAGAGAGAGAAATTTCCCTTACTTAGAGACAGTAAAATTAAGGCTTCAATCTCTCCCCCTTCTTTTTAACGCTTGGAAACTCTAGCAGAGCAATCAAAGGAAAAACTTGAGGAATCTTTGGAAATCGTTAGAGACACCATTATCATTGTCGGACTACACATGTGAGTCCGCTTAGAGGTAAGAGATGAGTTTATTGCAATTGGGGTTAGAGTGAACATGTGTAGGAATCCTTAGAAGATCAAGATAGGGTTAATTTTGGGGTGTTTTTATGCGTTTTAATTTTACCTGTACAATGATAACTACGAATTGTTCATGTTTGACGGTTCAATTGATGCCCTAATGCGAATTGAATGGTTTAATTGAGTGTTTGGCTTTGAGTGTTAGAAACCTAGAAATTTAGAAATTCTTGATTCTTGTATGTTTTCTTGAAATTAATTGACGGGTTTTGTTCCCCATGATGTGATCATATGCCTTAAATGTTGAAAGATTGTTATTGTATGATACACACACACATACACAATATATATATATATATATATATATATATATATATATATATATATATATATATATATATATATATATATATATATATATATATATGATGTATGAAAAGTAATAATGTGTTAGTGACAAGGTGTGATGAGACATGTGCTGTGAACAAGCGTAGGATTAATATATTTCTCAATGTAATTATACATGTTATTGTGAAGTGTAAAGTGATGACATTGAGTTGTGAGCTATGAAATATACAATCACACAATTGTAAGACCCTTTAAGGGCGATGATTTTTTACACAACGAGTATTGTGATGAGATCCACTGTGAGAACCCGATGAGTTGAATCACTTTGAGGCGTGATAAGTTAAAATGATTTTGAAAACAATTTAATAGTTGTGCGTATTGCATAATTCATAGGTAAAGTCTGTGTTTGTGTCATGTATATATTAATATTGTGTGATGTGTATATGATTCATGAGGTGTGATAACATGTTGCTTTGGGATTATAACATTGTGATTGAGATTGAGTGTATGTGATTAGTTGAGTATGTGTTAAATTGTGAGATCACACGTGTATTGAGATGTTATGTGCATAGAGTTGTGAGCTATGAACCGTACAATCACACGACTGTAAGACCCTTTAAGGGAGATGAGTTAATGTATGATGAGTATTGTGATGAGTCCACTGTGGGAACCCGACAAGTTGAATCACTTTGAGGCGTGATGAGTTAAAATTATTTTGAGAACAATTGAAGAGTCGTATGTTTTGTATAGTTCATAGATAAAGTCTGCGTGTTAAAATATTTTCCGGGTTGAACCTAAATCAGGAGGGAAAAGCTCTGTCGGACTCTTCGAAGTCTAGACCTTGGGGGTAAATACACCCAGTTTGAGTGTTCTTTTAAGCCTGTGCTAATCTCACATGGTTGGAACATTCTCGTAAAATAGTGTGATCCTTACTAGTCTCCCTATGATTTTACCTAATGAGAGTGACCTGACTTACCAGTGTTTGGTCTGTCTTGTCATGTACTCTTAGGCGCCCGATGAGGTCTTAGTGTATCTGTTGCATAACGTTTGTGTAATGATCATTATGACTTGTTATGTGATGGTGGATAATGAATTGTGTGAATGTGAGATATTGTGTTGTACTTGAGATTTATTATTTTGAACACGTGATTAATGTGAAGGTGTGAAATGTGATTTTGTGATTAAATCCTTGAGACAAAGTGATGTTCCACAATGAGTGTTAAAATGATGTCAATTGTGCTAAGTTGAGTTTGTTATACTTATACTATATATAAGTGTCTTCGTTTATTTCTACATGTTTAGGAATGTGATAACTTACTCCCCGTGTGTTGTTTGTGTTTGAATCTTATGATGATCTTGAACATTGTGTTTGTTGGAGCAGATGACTATGTGAATTGCTTTAAGAAATCTCGTGCTAGAGGACGTCAGGACACAGTACTCTAATAGGATGTTGTGAATGTATGTATACATGATTTTGATGATGTCAAAAGAAGAATCAAACAAGGCTCATTTGCTTCAAGATTAATACAAGATTGTTTCAACAAACAAAGCCTTGATTCAAGATTTCTTCAAGATCAAGCCTTGTCTCAAAATGAAAAGGTTTCAAGTCATCCAAGACACATGTAATCGATTACCAAGACACATGAAAGTGTGTAATCGATTACACATCATATGTAATCGATTACCAGAGATTCGGAACGTTGGGAATTCAAATTTTAAATGAAGAGTCACAACTGTTCAAGAAAAATAACTGTGTAATCGATTACACTAATGCTATAATCGATTACCAGAGAGGATTTTCAAGGAATATCGCCAACAGTTACATCTTATCATTTGGATTTTGAATGGCCATCAAAGGCCTATATATATGTGTGATTTGGGACGAAATTGGTAGAGAGTTTTGCTGGTCCAGAATGTCTTATCCTCTCAAAAGAAAATAAGAGAGATTCCAAGAAAACTTTATTATCAAATGCTCTTTCAAAAGAAACTCTTGGGCAAACACCTGCAAATCTATTAAGAATTCATTCATGGACATCAATTGTAATATCCTTCTCTTTAAGAGAGAATTCTTTTTTCTTTCTTCTCATTCAAAGAGATTGTTTAAGGGACCGAAGGTCTCTTAAGTTGTAAGGAATGTTGAACACAAGGGAAGGGTTGTCCCTGTGTGGTTCAGACTTTGTAAACGGATTTTTACAAAGGGAGTGGAAAATCTCAAGTGGGTTGCTTGAGTATTGGACGTAGGCACGAAATTTGCCGAACCAGTATAAAACTGTGTTTGCATTCTCTCTTTCCTTATCTTATTGCAATCAATTGTGTCTTTCATGTTTAAAGAACATTATTAAATTGATTGCTGCTTCTTCTGTATTTTGAGCCCATCTCTTTTAGAAGGGGATTAAAAGTTCGTTAGTGGAAAATTAATTCATCCCTTCGTAAGTTATTGAGACCACAAGATCCAACAGATGTGACATTGAGACATGAGTTTCTATTTTAATTGCATGATGTTTCAAACATGCCATTTTACTTTATTTTATTTAGCTACTTAACTTGAGTTCTTTTGTAAACTTGAACGACTTTATTTTGAGTTAGAAATGTTTTCATACCCTTAATTGACAAGTTTTTAATTTGTTGATTAATGTGAATGTGAACTTTTTACCCTCGTGAACTTCTTTATGTTTATTGAATAAAATTATTTTATGTAATTCCGCATTTTCATGTATTTTATTATATAAATATGTATATCAGGATAGAGAGTGTCATATTTTCCGATATGTTACTTCAAGTAACATTTTGTAAACCGCTAACTTCTTGTTTCTAACTTTTTATATTTATTTTTTTCTTAAAATATTTTTATTAGAAATTTTGAAATCTTTTCTATTTAAGGTTAAAAAAAAATATTTTTATCCTTTATATAATTTTATATTTTTTAGCTACTCCAACTGATAACTTTATTAAACACTTATAATTAAATGAAATAACTTCTTAACTTTTAACTAAATTTTTTATTATCAGTTAACTTTTGAGCTTCTAACTAATTTTGTTAAACATTAACAATAAAAAAAGCCGAAAAAGAGTCCATAGAGAAACAAACAATCAAAAGAAATTTTTTGGAGACAATGCAGTCTATGATGATTATCATCAAGTTTATATCAGTGAAGTTTTGTTTGCTAATCACAATTTACATATTAACAAAAAAAGAGAGCAAAGTTTAACTTTTTGCAATGTACACTCTGCAGATGCTAATATAATCGTGACAATGAAGGTGCTATTTCTGATGTGCTTTTGAGAGTATTTCAGAGAGTCCAAGTCATATATTATTTGATTTTACTTTTACTTTCAAATACATATGCGTCAACTTTTGTTTAGAGCTTTCAAAGGCATGAGTGTGCATGAGATTGGCCTAAATGGATTTGGTGTAGTGCAAATCTTCGAATTTGTCTCTCTTGCACTCAAAATGAGCCTCATAGATTTTAATTTTTTCCCCCTTCGATTATTTTCAGAAATATCATTTAATTTTAAAGTTGAGCTTACATGAAAATAGATTTTTTTAATCTAAAAATTATTTAATCCAAAAAAATAATGTTTATTTTAATTTTCAAATTTATATTACTTAAACCCTTATTTAGAAAACCCTTTTAGTGATTAACCCTAATTTTGCAAATACGCTCCATCTCTATACCTCTCTAAAATTTCTTAATAGCTGGGGTTCTTTATCAATTTAATTTTGTTAGCTCTGTGTCCTTGATTATCATTGACAAGGATTTGCTAAATTCTGGGAGGCTTACATACTTGTACACACAAGTCTTTGAAGACATTATTATAACTATTACACATCTCAGATTTTTCCACTTGCATATTTTTGGCTACGATAGTTACAAATTCTAAGATCGTATCATGGGCAATACGGCATGGATTCAGATATTCTCGTATTGTTAAGTAACATTATATTAAAAGAATAATAGACCCAAAGTTAATTATGGTAAGTTTTTATTTGACAAAAAATGACTTTTTCTTTCTAAAATAATCATAATTACTCATTTCGGCATGACTTTGCTTGCTGCTGCTAACATTTTGTATCTGTTACTGGTTTCCAATTTCCATGCCTTTTGTCTCTCTTTCTCTCTCTCAGTCTCACACACAGAAGGGCAGGAAAACACTCTCAGTCTCACTAATCACAACGATAAGATTCTGTTTTATTTGTTTTGTGTTGAAAGAAACTTCGGTTACTTTCTGACAAGATTATAAAATGTTACCAACCCCAATATGCATGCATTGGTTCCATATACTATGAGAGGTGCGGCAGCTCATTCATTAATTGGTGCATTAAGAATATCAGTAAATGGTTCGTTTAATAAGTTTTCATATTGATATATGTGCCTATACCAAACTTTATTTCATTTAATTAGTTTAACTAATAATTCATTGGTTTGAAAGTCATATTGAATTCGATAGCTTTAAATAAAGTTTTAGGTTCCAACCTTTTGTCTATGTATACTCTGAATCAATAATATCATTAAAAAAATACCAAACTTTAAAGCTCAATAACACAAGTTCTAGCTTGTTGCATCTCTCTTCATAAATTATAAATTTTGGTAAGCTGTTTGACCTGCTGCTAATAAATTTCTGTATAATAGCTGAAGTTTGTACTGTAACTAGCTGTTCTAGGAGAGTATTTAATAAAAAATATATTATTTTAAAATATAAAATTTTTAGTCTCCCAATTTCTATGTTCACTTTAGTGATAGTAGACATATTAATAAATACTGTAATTAGGAAGTCATATTCGACTTTATTTTTAGTGATCTTGTCTCTGGCTCAAACATAATCATAATTGTTTCCAAGAAAAAATATTTGTAAAAAAATAAATGACCTTATCTCATGACACATTAATTAGATACGTTTGCACTAATTTTGAGGTCTTGAAATTAGTAGAATTTTGGTTCGCATTGGATTATTGAATGAAACAGTCGTACAAAGCTCTGGTTTACATTATTAAAGCCACAAGTATGTCTGTCAGTTTCCTTTAGAAAATTGACACTCCTAATGGTTTTGCTCGATCAGAGAGGCTAATTTCTAATTAATTATTTCTGTTTGTGTAGATCGGAGTCAGATACTTAGATTAGGGACTCCCAACAAAGGGAAATACTAAAATAGAAGGACATTGGTTCTCCAGGTTTAACCAAGCCACAAGTCAAACTAGAAAGTTGAAACTTCGTGACATATCAGAAAGTGCGTCAGAAACTCAGAATTTAGAAGTTGCAAGAGCCAAAACTGGTTTTAAGTTTTAATATATATAGTGCACTGTGCACCCATCTGATATATATGGAATTAATAAAGCAGAACAGATCTTTTTTATTTTTTACATTTTTATTGAGATGCAGGAAAAAAAGATATAGAAGTTTTTTTTCATTCAATCATCTATAACCTGATTAATGTTTAATTTAAAAAAAAACCTGATTAATGGAAACATGATAAACTGTTCTAGTGTCTACATTTTTTTTGGACTTCTTTATCTTTCAATTGATATAGTAAACCATCTCACTATTATGTTTTAACATCTCAATTCAGTGCTGTGCAAAAATAAAAAACATCTGAATTCAGCGACTTTTCCTTCACTAAGCTACCCAATATATAAAAAAGTTATACTAATTGTTCAATTTCCAAAAAATAAAAAAATTGGACAAATAAACGTGCATATTTATATTTTCCACTAAACTAACAATGATACAAGTAATAAGGACTTGTGCCTCTCAATAAAGTATTTTAGAATTTGAATTACAAAAATTAATCAACAAATATTTAATAAGTTTGTTCTATGTCAAGAAATATTTCAAATTAATTATGACATTATAAAGGAAATTTCACTTACCATATACATGCAAATTAAATTAAAATAAAAATAGAGGGTGGGCATATTCTATTGTCAACTTGTAAAAGCTCTTTCCATCTTTTATTTATGGTCAAAGATGGGGAAAAAGAAAACAGTGTTCATAAAAGGGTATTATTTGTCTAATGCAAAATATGTGTACATAGTAGTAGTATTAACTAAACAAGCATGCAAATATCTATACCCATTATTGTAACTACATAGAGACATTTTTTTTATGCTCTTCCCTACGTGTATAGCACCCTCTCCAATGACAAAAGGCAGGGCACTTTTTCCCACCAAAGTCATTGACAATGCAAGAATTGGTTGTATCCAAGTTTCTCTATGAAATTAGACAAAAGATAGCCCACCAAAACCAGTCACTTCATAACAAAAAACATACACTGGTTCTTCCTTTGACAATAAACTTTCAGCCCTTTTGAGGCTGCTTTTCTATAAGTGCGTTTTCCTTTTTATTCCAAGTGACCAAACTCACTGTGTTTTCTTCTTCAATCTTCCCGGACGTTGGTAGCATCGCCTAGTGGAGGGGTCATGAGGGGTAACACTATAAATACGTGCTGCAATTATTAATATATTTTTTACATTCTTAAAATTATCTGTAAATTATGTAGCGATATGTTGAAACCACTATAAATGGAGTCAGTCTCATATTTCTCAAGTAAAATCTTAAATTTAACTCTTTTAGATAAAAAAATGTAATTGTATTTTTTTTAATTAAAAACGAACAACTAAATTTTCCAAAAAAAAATAGTTTTTGACAAAATTAGTAAATTTTTTGGACCAATATTAAAATTTCTTGTATAAGATAGTAACTAAGTATATCCTTTATTTTTTTTGTCTATATAGCATTATAATTCTTTAGACAAATGTGGCCAATAGTTAGACTAAATACTTTCAAGATTAGGTAGTGAAGTTATTACCAATCGGTTTCACCTGCCATTGTAATAGGAGGATCGTGTCAAGTAGTCTAATTGGTAGGTAAAATTTGTTTGTGTTTAGTACTACTATAAACAATTAGGGGCCATGTTTCACTTTAAACTAAACTAAGTGATAAATTTACCTTTCTTTAATGAAGTCGAGGGCAAAAGAAGGAAAAACAAAAATGACTTGATCAAACTTCAAGGATACTACACTTTTACCATTTAAACCAAATGATAGTAAATGATTTGTGAGATGCATCACATGACATGGGAGTTTGCTCTTGGAAGGGCATAGAAAAGAAATCAAGTGCACGAGTGGATGGAACTGTGTGCACCATTTGTCCAACAAAACTGGCATCTTAATCACCACTCTGTATTTTGTCACTATGTTCCATTCTAAACGGTGAAGGTCTCAGCTTTTAGACACTGCTATAAGATAAAGGGAAAAACCAAACTGATGTGCTTCTTTTAATGCGATGCATAAAGCCAACCAGCACAAAAGCTTCAAAGTTGATGCCTTTAAAATGCATGCAATACATTTGCATCATTATTGTTGATAGCATAATCTGCAATACCACATACCTCAGTTTGCCTCCATGTTTCTTGTCTTATCATTCTTTTCTAATCCCCAAGTTTTACTTTGAAAATACATTCTACAAAAGCTATGACATGATTTTCCTCCTTTTAATGAAATGCCAAAAACCACAGCAACTTTTTCAAAGGCTTCCAAAAGGGTGTGGTTTGGTTAGTCATGTGAGAGTGTGACTAGTCAAAAACTAAAAAAAAGGGTCTTATGAGGTTCATAGATTGTTTGTCAACAGAAGTACAACATAAATATACTCTTGTTCTTTTCTTTATACCATAGACCATAGCAGTTGAAAATAACATTAACCTGACGTATATTAAAAAAGGACAATGTGTTTTTGGAATTGAAATAGATATAACTGAGTGAGGCTGTTTGGATTTTGAACCACCAAACTTGGTTCAGCTTTCCAAAAGCTTGTCTGTGTGAGAAGTCTCATTCCATCAGAGTGGAGATTCTGCTACTTGTAAGCGCAGCTATGCTTTAAAATTAATGTATTTCGGATGTTTCTTCCTATTTTGACAATGTCACATTTATGAAACTTTGTCAATATCTGGTCCTGGCGTCTGCAGCATTTAATGGTTTTTTGGTGCATTTATTGTCAGTGTTTAAGCCAATTCTGACACTAACATGCATGAAATAAAGTGGCGCGATTCTGGTTCCAAGCAATTCAAGTTCATGGACCCAACAGTTTCAATTTCAAGTCACAAGCGCTCCAACAGGTTTTTGCAGACACAATTCGTGTCCTACTTTCAACATTTTCTATTCTTTCTTTTTCTAAGTTTGTGTCTCTGTCTCATTTGAGCAACTTTTTGTCTTTCTAAACCAAATAAATTCAAGAAAGAGTGGCAGTGACACACATCATCATAATCTTCTTCTTCTTCAGTATATTCACTTTTGAACCAAATGGTTTTTCAAATTATCCAGAATTTTTGCTTCTTCAGATATATGTTACTAAATATAGGTAATCTTACATTGTTTCACAAGATCATAACACTATATTAACCTAACAGTTTATAGTTTCTAATACTGAATCTCACATTCCTTGAATACATATAATCATTAGTAAGTAGTTTAAAAAAACAAGGTTCAATTCCGTTGTCTACAATGCCAAAATTGGTCCCATAAGGAAGTTTTTTGCAGGCTAACAGGATCAATGTTAACTTTAATGATGCTATGTGCTTCATTCCCTATTTTTGACATTTTTGTTAATGTTTGGCAGTGACCCAATGAAGAGGAGAGTCATGGGAGATGGATTAGGGAGCATCAGTGAAGCTTCTTGTCAGCCTGAAGTGGTATTTCTCCATCCGCCTCTCTCAGACCGTCTTTACCTTCTTGCTGCATATTTCTGAGCATTATATTGAGCATTTTCCTTTGATTTATTAGCCCAGATTTTAGTATTCTCATAAAAGAATGTCTTTCAGATCATAGAAGCAAATACTTATACTCTTAGTAATTTTCTCTTTCTTTTATATTACCAAAGGATCCGGGGGAACTAAAGCAAAACATTGAATCCAAGAAGAGGCAATACCATAATATGGATCTTCAAAGTTCTTTGACTCAAGAGGTACAGTTCGTAGTAGTAAGCTTATGACTAGAGTCGTTTTTGAGTATTTCTAGTAACATTAGAATTGTCCTAGTTAGACATGGCTTAGATAAGCCTTGAGTCAAAGAATTCAGTATTCATTTTTATTTATTTGCACTTGGTTGATAGCTTTTCATAATATATAGTTTTTGTATATCTGAAGATTCTTCAGCTTCAAAAACGACTACAGCAACAATTCGTGATACGGCGCGCATTAGAGAAAGCATGTTATGTGCCTTTTTCACAGGATGCTACAATAGAAAATTCAATACCCAAGGTACAGTTACATGGAAGTACAGTTTTACTGTCAATTGAAATTTTTGATCTTGCTTCTGACTAACAATTATATACATCTCTTGTGTAATTTTAGGCTGCAAAGGAACTGATTAAGGAAATTGGAATATTAGAATTAGAAGTTGTGCATTTGGAACAATACCTACTTTCTTTGTATCGGAAAAGATTTGATCAACAAATTTCAACTCTATCAACCAAGGAAAGAAGATTGGAATTAGCTTCAGACACTAATCAAGGAACATCCGCAGTGCCTGGAAATGATGCTATCTCTGACAAAGAAATTTCAGTTGTGCACTGTAGTAATGTCATTTCACCCAGAAATTCATCTGGGTTTAAGCTTAAGGAATGCAATAACCAGTTGGGAGCAGAAACTGGTTTAGACTCTAGTATTCATCGATGTCACTCCACACTATCTCAACGAACAACATGCTCAATTGAAGCTTCTCCTGGGAACATTGAGACCAAAGCTGTTGTTGACTCTTACCATTCTCTACCATTATCCATGTTGGAGGTAAAGTATAATGAAAACCAGAAAAGTGGTGGCATCCTTTTATTTCTTATGCATACCTCTCTAATATCTGGCTTCCAAAATTTATTTCACCAGCAAGCTCAGTATGCTAAATCAAGTTCAACCAGCCTGGCAGAGCATCTTGGGAGTAGCTATGTTGCTAATGTTCCAGAAACACCAAATTGGCTTTCTGAGGAGATGATTAGGTGCATATCGGCTATATATTGTGAACTTACAGAGCCACCTTCTCTTGGTCATAAAAATGCTCCATCACCTATTTCATTCTCATCTTCTGGTAACGAGTTATCTACACAGAGCCAGTGTACTAAGAAGGGATCACATTGGAAGGAGCATTCATCCTTCAATTTAAACTCCACTAACCCTTTCCACGTCAGAGGGTCCAAAGAATTTAGTGGACCTTATTGCTCTATGATAAGGATACAGCAATTATGCACAGATAGTCAGAAATTAAAAGAAATTGAGTACATGCTACGAAGGTTTAGGTAAACCATCTTATAGTGCGTATTTTTTATCTTGTTTTATTCAAATTCATAAGTTTCCCTTCTAAATGATCTGTTAGTTGGATGGAGAATACGATGAAAATTGTGCACCCCGATGTGTGTGATAGAATAACTACATATCCTACTTTCTTGCAGGTCACTTGTTTCTCGGCTGGAAGATGTTAATCCTAGAAATATGAAGCATGAAGAAAAACTTGCCTTTTGGATTAATGTGCACAATTCCTTAGCAATGCATGTAAAATTTCTAAATCTCTAATCTTCTTTATCTCATGCATTGTATTGCTCCAAATCAGTGAACCAACGCTATCATGTTGTCTGTCCTCCACAGGCCTTATTAGTTTATGGAGTTTCAGCCAACCATGTTAAAAGAATGTCTTCGGTACTGAAGGTAAGTTTCTCATTCATAAAACTCCAGGGAATTGGCTGGTATGTATGAATTTTTACTAAAATAAGCCAGGATATTTCAGGCCGCATATAACATTGGGGGACATACTCTAAGCGTAGACCTGATACAGAACTTCATTCTGGGATGCAGATTGCCTCGCCCAGGACAAGTAAATCTGATTTCCAGAATCTTCTGAGACTGCTGCATATTTCATTTTACATAGTAAAATTATTAGTTTAGCATAGATCAAATACTATTGTCCATACACCTTTGTTAACACAGTATTGCACCTTTCTTTTTCTACTAGTGGCTGAGGTTGTGGTTTCCTTCAATGACAAAACCAAAGGTTAGAGATGCAAGAAAAGGATATGCTATACATCGTCCAGAACCTTTATTACTCTTTGCTCTATGCTCAGGAAGCCATTCTGATCCTGCGGTAGACTTCTGGTCTTTTTGTACTTATTTCATATTTGTCAATGTTGATATGTACTCTGATACATATAATGAAAGAAAATATGAAATAACGGAACTAATTTAAAAATATTTATTTCACAACTCAAAATAAAACTTTTCAACGGAATAAAAGGTCCACATTCACAATTTAATCAGTTAAAACTTATCAGTAAGAATATAAAAACGAGTTTCAGCTCCAAACAAATATTGTACCGGTATTATAATTGAAATTCCAATGAGAAACATAAAAATAAATCATGTTCAACTACATATCTCAAATAGCATATGATAAAAACAACATAAAACCCTAAGGTCCGATGTCACATCCAATCAGAGCATAATGTCCTCTTGTAGGTAGCATAAGGTTCTCCATAATCATTCACTTAACTATCTTCTCCCACAAACATAAGGTTTGAGATAATCACAAGATCTAAGCACAAACAATACACAAGGAGTGAGTTATCACATTCATAAACATGTAAAGATAAACAAAAGCACATATATATAATATAAGTATAACAAGTTTAACTTAACACAATTTACATCATTTTACCACTCATTGCGTAACATCACTTGTCCCAAGGATTTAATCACAAAATCACATTCCGCACCTTCACATTAATCACGTGATCAAAACAACACATCCCAAGTACAACACAACATCTCACACTCACACAATTCATTACCCACCATCACGTAACAAGTCACAATAATACACAAACGTTATGCAACAAATTCACTAAGACTTAATCATATATATAATGTAGTGTCATGTCATTGAAAAACCTTATTGGGCGCCTAAGAGTATATGATAAGACAAATCACACACCGGTAAATCATGTCACTCTCAATAGGTAAAATCATTGGGAGACCAGTCATGATCACGTTGTTTTACGAGAATGTGTCAACCATGTGAGATCGACACAGGCTTAAAGGAGTACTCAAACCAAATGTATTTACCCCTAAGGCCTAGACTCCGAAGAGTCTGACAGGACCTTTCCCTCCTGATTCAGGTTCAACCCAAAAAACATTTTAACATGTAGACTTTATCTATGAACTATACAAAACACACAACTTCTCAATTGTTTTCAAAATAATTTTAATTTGTCGCGTTTCAAAGTGATTAAACTAGTTGAATTCCCACAATGAATCCTATTACAATACTCGTCACGCATTAAGTCGTTGCCCTTAAAGATTCTTACAATCGTGTGATTGTACGATTCATAGCTCACAACTCAATACGTACAATATCTCAATACACATGTATCTTACAATTTAACACATACTCAATTTATTACATACACCCAATCTCAATCACAATGTTATAATCCCCAAAAAATATGTTATCACACCTCATGAATCATATACATATCACACAATATTAATATATACATGACACAATCACAGACTTTACCTATGAATAATGCAATACACAAACTACTCAATTATTTTCAAAATCATTTTAACTCGACATGTCTTAAAGTGATTCAACTTGTTGGGTTCCCACAGTGAAGCCCAACACAATACTCGTCGTGCTTAACTCGTCACTCTTAAAGGGTCTAACAATTGTGTGATTGTACAATTCATAGCTCACAACTTAATGCATACAAAATTTCAATATGCATGTATCTTACAATTCAACAAATACTTAATTTATCACTTATACACAATCTCAATCACAATTCATAATCACAATATAACAAATTATCATACCTCATGAATCATATTCACATCACACAATTTTAATATTTACATGGCCCAATATATATATATATATATATATATATATATATATATATATATATATATATATATATATATATATTAAATCAAACTATATTATTTTCAATTAAAAAGAGTTTTTACAATTATTAAATTAAAATTATATCAAAATAAATTACTACTAAACATTAATTTTACAACTTTCTTTAATTTATTATTTTATTACTTTTATTATTAAATGTATATATAACATGTTGATTATCATTGTGGGAGGATACATGACAAAGACAATAAGTTGTATAAAATAAGCAATTAAAGAGAAGATTATTTAGAGTACAGTTCACAATCTTTAATAAAGTGCAATTGATGTGCGTGGTGTCAACGCATGTAATTTCGATTTGATTTAAAAGTTTATTTTAATATAACATCACAATGCCTTTTTCGATCCACCGCAATATGCAAAACAAACAAAGAGGGATCTTTTTTTTTCTTTTGACCATTTATTCTTTATCAATTCAGTTTCATCAATTCATGCTAATTAGAAAAACAATCAATTTTTAGGGTTCGCACTCAATACAAGAATACATCAATTTCGTATCGGAACATCAATTGACCGTCAAACATATATAATTTTCAGTTATAATTGTAAAGATAAAATCAAAATTGTAGAAACACCCCAAAAATCCATCCTAATTAATCTTCTACGGATCCCTATACATATTTTTTCTTCTCCCCAACTGTGAATAATCCATCTTTTACCTCTAAGCGGACTCCCTTGTAAAGTTCAACATCCATAGTGGTGTTTCTAGCAGTTCCCTAAGATTCTTTAAACTTTTTCTTTGGTTGCTCTACTAGGATTTTCAAGCGTTAGAGAGAAGGAGAAGTGATTGGAGCCTCAATTTTGTTGTTTTCATACGAGGGATAGTTCTCTCTCTATAGGAATTATTTGGCAAATCCAGCAGTGGAAATGTGCAAAAATGAGTTCTGAAGATGATGTTCAAATTTGAGAACGATCCAACAATTAACAATTTCTTAATTGTAGTTTTACTATCTCAAATTTGGGTGTATATGTGAGAAAAGAGAGGATTTAGGGAGAGGAAAAAGGGAGAACAAATTTGAGAGGAAGAAAAAACTTAGAAACGTGTAATAATTATAAGAACTTAGAGACGTGTAGTAATTATAAGAACTGACCTAATATGTCTTTATTTATAATTAGGATTCCAAGTCTATTATTTATTTTTTTTTATTTTTTTATTTCATAAAAGAGAGTTTTATTTTACTCCCCATTAAATAAATAAATAAAACATCATTTTTATTTTCTAAAAACACATATTTATTTTAAATATCATTATTTTAATTAATAAAACTATTTCGTCTTATTTATTTAATTACAAAAAATCTCATTATTTTTCTAAAACATTGTTTATTTTTAAATAAAACTTTTTTTTAATTTATTTTAAAAAAAAACGGAATGTTACATGTACAAATCTACATTTTTTGCTGATTTACCTCTTCTCCTGGTAAGTCAAGGAAATAGAAAGTCCTATCTCTAACGATGTAGATTTCCAAATTGAAACATTGACTATAGGTCTGAATATAAATGATTTGAATAAACGAAAGTTTTCAATAATAGATATGACTTAAGATTCTTGCATTTAGATAGTTACAGCCTTCTTAAGATTAATGTTAAAAATAATAGACATGACTCTATACTTGGCATATATGTAGCTTTCCAAAGCCCCCTGCCCTAAAGAATTCCTCTTATTGGTCATTTTCAATAATCTCACCTGGTTTTGGTTGTAACCTTCTCAGGTACGTTTGTACACATCCAAGAGAGTCTTTGAGGAGTTACTATGTGCCAAAGAGGAATACATTCAGTCCACCATCACCATAAGCAAGGAACAGAAACTAGTTCTCCCAAAGATGGTTGATTCCTTTGCAAAAAATTCAGGTCTAGGAGCATCTGATTTGGTGGAGATGGTTAAGCCTTATCTACCCGATTCTCAAATGAAGAGCATTCAAGAGTTTCAATCAAAGACAAGCTGGAAAAGCATTGAATTAACCCATCATAACTTCACTTTCCATTACTTGATTTCAAAGGAATTAGCTTGGTAATGGAATGCCTTGGTAGGATTCATCCGTGTATGTATGTGGGTAGAATAATCGTCTGTCTATCCATATCTATCCAAGACTTACATTTGATGGTAAGCACTGATGTAATGTGCAAGAAAGAAATGTGTCTGCCTCAAAGCATAACTGGTGAATAATAATTGTCTGCCTAGTGACAATCTGGAAATTTTGGGAGCATGGACTACAAAAGTTTTGCTGCATAACTCTAGTTTAAGGTCCCTGTGTTTAAGTATTTTACCATAGCTATATTGTTTTTCTTTTTTCAATTGAATGTATATTCTTAATTCTTTTCCTCAGCATCTGCTTTGTCTGATGGAACAATCCTGAACAATTTTTCTCACTGTGCTCAGTAGAAATCTTTATTGCCACCCAGCAATACTAAGAAGCACATTCTTGTGGCCTTTTGATCATACAGCATGAAAGGTGATAAGAGAATCATCGGGAAAAAATCATTTACTCCAAAATTTTCTCAAATTTTAATTGTTCCTACAAGTTATTTAGATAGAACCATGGTTTCTCGTTTTTCTTTATGGAGAGAAATTAATAAATTTCAATCTACTTTAAAATTTAAATCACATTACAGATAACATTATAAACTGATGAAAGTGTTAGAGTACTGAATTATTAACTAACCATAAACATAATAGGTAAAATGTATCTAAAATATGTCCAAGAACCCATGCAAATTAATCCTTCAGAGAAACACATAACATGTAGGTGCAGCAAAACTACGCAGGGTGAAGGATGGTTCTTGTTGCATGTCTTGGTCTGCATGTGTCCTTTATCCACAAACTGCTTGGCATGAAGGCGAAGGAGTCTCAGCCTCTAAAAACTGTCTTAATTACATCTCTTCCAAATACACTTCAATGAAAAACAAGTCTTCCAAATAGTTTTGTAGCAGTACTATAACTCCAATTGGGAGATATAATGTTTTGCTTGATGGTGAAGGGAGAAGGGAGGAAGGGATAGGTCACGGGTTCGAGTTCCCCCACTAAAAAAAACTAACAAATTAACCATTAGCATCTGCTGATAAAAAAAAAAACAATAACTCAGATTGACTAGAAATCCAATTCCTTGCTGCAATAGATCTAGTGGCAGATCTAGGACTCGGAATCAGTGGGGACAATTTATTTTAAAAAATAATAATTATTACCATCATGGTTTTAAATTGTGGTTGTGATTGCAATTGCAGTTTTAGTTTTGTTGCCATTCTTGATATTGGGGAAAAATATGGTTGACACAACTGCAATTGCATTTGTGATACAGTTGCATTAAGTCCCAAAACCTTTACATTGTGACTTTAATTGTGGTTGTGGATCACAATTAAAAATCATGATTATCATTTATGTGAGTGTTATTTCATGTATTTTCTTTGCAAAACTCACATTTGAACATTAGTTTTTATCGTACAGTAGTGCAATTACTCAATCAAGTGAAAAAGTTAAAAAATGCACAATTTCATGAAGATCTAATGTTATTTTTCCTTGATAACAACAGTGGTACATTGATCACGCTATGATCAACCAAGAAGGCCATGGTAAATCATTAGGGTCCTTGTCATTTCACAACATCTCAAGCTTTAACGCTAGGATTATGATATGGTTGTGGTGGATATCACCATGACCGTAGTGAGCTTAATTAAAAAAAAAATATCTTTAGATGTCTAATTAAAGTAATTATCTTTAGGGATCTAATTGGAATATTTATTTATAGTGCACCTAATTAAATTAATTATCTTTAGAGATCATATTAGAATATTTATCTATAGTGTGCCTAATTAAAGTAATTATCTTTAAGAGTCTATAAATAAGAACTTGGAGTTTGTACTTTGGGGATTTGAAATTCATTATACATTTTACGAACAACAATAGCTTTTGAGAGGAGAACTACATCGGGAACAATTGGGGTCCGAATGTGTAAGATTTTTCGATCTTTTTTATTTCTAATGCAATATTGTATGCTCTTTAGTTATTCTATAACCATGGTTGGCTAAACCCCTTGGAACTCAAATTGTGATGTAGTTGTACCTATGTACTCTAGTTCATCTTTTTAGTAAAGTTCTTCAATGTTATTCAATTAATTGTATCTTTTTATTGTTTTCACTTTTATATTGGAACTAATCACTTTGATTATTAGTTAATTGCATGTTTGTGACCATCTTCTCATAATTAAATAACTTATAGAATGATAGGATTCATAAAGCTTGCATGACCAAACTGGCAGTATGAATCTCATTTTTACACACTTCTTTATTATTTATCATTAACCCTAAATTAAATCCCCAATGATCAATGCAGTATTTATTTAGGGGAAAGAGTATTTTGAGACCTTGACCACAGACTGATAATTAAAATAAGAGGTATTAGACAATTATGAAATCATAATCCGAGTCACTTTTTATTCATACATATTTTTTCTTTAAAAATATTGTCTTGTCTTTAGTTTTCTCAATGCAAACATAAACAATCTCCAACTCAAGATAAAAATCCAAATTTATTTAGTTTATGCGATTTAGATTATTTGAGAACACAACTAGTCTTTAGGATACGATATTGAAACTTTCGAGTCCACTGATACTACAACATAGGATACATTTGTCCTTAACGAGTACATATTTCACGCATCAATCATACATATGAAAATAAAACAAGAGATGAAATAAAATGTGCAATTGGATAAAACAAAAAATATATAGCGAGCTAAAAAGAGAGCAAAACATAAGAAAGAAACTATCCAATGAAAAACAAAATTTGACAATGGCTGAAAAATTGGGGTATATACATGTATTTTTCTCATAGTGGGTGCATTTGCACCCTCTCAATCCTACATAGGTCTGCCTATGATAGTATCTATAAGCATGTTGCATTGGATGGTGGTCTTATGATCCCTATATGGCAGAGGATCCACTTTTAGTGGCATTGGCTAGTTAACCATCAAAATATATCCTCAACAATCAACATCACTTTGAATTTCATAAAGTTGCTTCTGTTCTTTGAAAGATAAATACAGTTTCCCATTCAAGCATGTCAGAGTTGAATATACTGCTTCTGCTTTTGAATGGGATCTATCACCAGAAGTAAATACATGAATGCCATTTTCCACATATATCCAACTGCAACCAGCAAGCTTCTTAGCCTCGTGTCCTCTCATTTTCTTTCTTATTCTTCCCATCTCATCCCATTTCCCTTTGGCAGCATACGCATTGGCCAACTGCACATATCTGGACCCATTATCTGCCTCAACTTTCAATAGTTCCTCTTCTGCCTGTTTGACAAGTGCTGCATCGCTGCTCATCTGACAAGCGTTAAGAAATGCTCCCCAGATTGTAGCATCTATCTTTATGGGAATCTTCCTCATGAACTCTACTGCCTTTTCTAGTTGATTAGCCCTTCCATACATATCCACCATACATGCATAGTGGTAAATCTCAGGCAATACGTTGTAATGTTCCATGGACATAAAAAATTGCTCTCCTAGTTCTACTAATCCACGGTGTCGACAAGCTGATAGAAGTGCAACAAAAGTGACTGCGTCGGGCTTGACACTTTTATTCAACATTTCCTGAAAAAGCTCAATTGCTTTATTTTCAAAACCATGATGAGCATAACCAGCTATTATGACATTATATAAGATTGCATCTCTATCACTATCAGTAACTAGTCTGAAGAGTTTCTCGGCATATGCAACATTCCCACATTTTGAGTACATATCAACCAAAGAACTCAGTAATTTCTTATCCACCTTAAATCTCATTCTCAAGATGTAAGCATGAATTTGCTTTCCCAAACTAAGGTCAGCCTGTATTGCACAGGCACCAAGAATACTGACAATGATCATTGCATCAGGAACTAGTGCTTCTTTAGTTCTAAACTCTCTGAAAAGTTTGAAGACTGCTTCACATTGTTGTGATTTGACATAGCCAGAACATAGAGCTGTCCATACAACAGAGTTTCTTTCCAACAGTGAATCAAAAAGCCTTTGGGCTTCTGTCATGTTACCCTGAGATGAGTAGGCTGCAATCAACGACGCAACTGCAAATGGACTTTTAATCCCAATTTTTGCATAGACTAACTCTGCATATCTTATATTCCCGCACTTAGAGTAGAAGTCAACAACGCCACTGCTAATAAATTGATTTGAACTATAACCCTTTTTTAACACCCAAGCATGGACAGACTTGCCAAGTTTTGAACATTTTAGAGCAGAGCAGGCATTCAAAACACTTGCTAAAGTGTGTTCGTTGAAATCAATACCATTTTCAATCATCTCAACAAAAAAGGTAAGTGATTTCTCCATATAGCCATTCTGGGAGTATCCTGCAATCAATGTGTTCCAAGATACAGTATCCTTTAATTCAGGATTTTTCCAAAATACATTTAAGGCCATGTCCATCTTTCCTTCCCTACAACAAGCTGCAACCATTGCATTCTTAGAAACCAAGTCCACCATCTCATCACAACTGCCAAATAAATTGCATGCTTCTTGAAAGCAGCCACATTTGGAGTACATGTCTATGAGAGAACTCAAAGCAAACTTACTTAAATCATTTGCAGTTTTCACCATATACGAATGCATCTGTTTTCCATAACACAGCACACGTAGTTTGGCAGCAAGGTTAAGCATGTTTGTGAGAGTGATCTCATCAATCCCAATTGTGTCACGTGCAGATTGCATTCTAGTAAACAAATCAAGTGCCTCAGTCTCGTACCCATCTGAACCAACATAAGCAGACAACAGGGAATTATAAGAAACCAAATCTCTGTGAGAGGCAGAGTCAAAAAGGGCTCGCGCTTGAGTCAAGTTGTGTGCTTTTATGTAAGCCATGATTATGGCATTCCAAGAGAATACGTTTGGATGGGGCATTTCATCGAACAGTTTGTGGGCCTCTTGTAAAAGGCCATGGTTGGAATAAAGGTGAATGAGTTGATTACAAGTGAAAATGCTTGATACCAAACCAGATTTTATTGCTTGGACATGGTCAAGGTATACCATAGCATCTCTCACTCTCAGGGATCTAATTGCCATTGCCACTTGTTTGTTACTTCTAGGACCAAAATAAAAAGGCTAACACCATTCAAAAAATTTGGACAAACAAAAATATTGAATTCATCAAAAACATCAAAACATTGAATATATGTGGTGACGTTCTAGGTTTGCTTTGCATTTTAATTTACGCTCCTATAATTTATGCATGCATATCAAAAGAAATGGGAATAAAGGTGCACGTGAACTTGTGTGACTTTCACATTTGGCACCGTTTATCGGAAGCATCTCTTCCCAATCAAAAAAAGCTAAGTACAACAATAATTCATTATTACAACTCAGCTTATGATGGGATTCATCAAAATAGATGAAATTAATTGTCATGGATTTAAATTTAAATTGTTTAAAATAAAATCAAATATTTGATCAGTCTGTTTAAACTTAAACAAAATTATTTTAACTTTTTTAAGAAGCAGGATTTTCTTATAAATAAAAGTAGAAAACTCTAAAAAAAATAGACAAACACCTTAAAAAAATAGAAAATTATTTATTTTATTAAAATATTTTGTAATAAGCTTAAACAAACGGCCTCATAATATTTATTTTATTTTATACTTTTCTATATCACGTGTTATTAAATATTTAAATATGCTTGATTATTATTTGTTTTTATACTAAAAAACCTTTTTTTTATTTCTCACAAGTCATCTTTTGAAAATAATTATGCTCCAGATATGGTTGAGAATTAAAGATGAAAGTGAGAACTCAAACTTTTTTTTTGTGCTTGGGGTATTTTGTTGCCGAAAGACATAGATTAGTCACTAAAAGTGTAAATTTATTTTAAAAGTTCACTTATTCTAATATATATATATATATATATATATATATATATATATGAACTTAAAAATCAAATTCTTAATCATATACTACTTAAGAAATATTATTATGTATTATCCATAATACATCATGTTGATTGCGGGAGTTAAAATTTTGATAGAGAAAAACTTACTATTTCTATTATGTAAGTCGCATTATTATTTTTAAAGAGAATCTCATTGGTTAAATCATAATTTCTTTAATAAAAGATAGGATATCTCTTAACATAGATATAAAAAGTTATGATAAAAATTGAGTTATGTATTTAACATTAATAGACAAATATTTTACTAATATAATATAGGATATAGTTGATAAATAACATTATCCTTTAAACATATTATTAAGAGTTTAATATTTAAGTCAATATATATAGATAAACATATGTTAAAAAATATTAATTTCTTAAATAAGTTTTTGTATTTTAAAAAAATAGTCCTTAAATCTTGAATAAGATACTCAAATATCTTATTTCATAAAAAGGACAATTTTTTTTTTAAAAAAGTTCTCAAATGTACTATTAAAATTCATGCAAGTAGAAGCACCATTTTACTCTAAAATAGCTCATCCAGTGCGAAGAGATTAGTTAGATGCGAAATAAGAAGGATCAGATACATCTAGTTAAAAAAACACATGTATATATAAATATATATAATATTAATCTTATTAAATACAAGACAAAATATACTTTCTTTAATATTTTATGAACTCTAATAATTTACTAAAAATGTAATTTATATTCATTAATCATTATTTTAGGTCCTATAAATTATGAGACATTATTTTGTCTTAGGTTAGAAATCACAATATGTTTTTTAAATCACTAAATCAAATACTAATCTAGATTATCATGAAATTTTACCCACAAAAATCAAATATAAAATATTCTTGTTAAATAAATAGTTCTCCATATGACAACAAGATTTTTTCATCACTTTATCAATCCTTTAGTTAAACCACCATACATATGTAAATTAATTAACCCAAAATTATTTTACCTTAACAAATAATGTTGAAGTACTATAGTGTGGTTATACCAAAACCTAGCGTCCCATAATATAATATTTATAAGAACTATTGAAGAGAAGAAAAATAAAATAGTAGTAGTATTTAGTGGAAATGATAAAATGTGTCCATATTATTTGTCTGATTAGGAAGTTTGACAAAACGCAAAAGTGAGGGAGAATAGATTTTCTATGTGTTTGGGAGCACCACAGTCACTAAATCAGAATCCCCACCCACCACTGGGTCTGAGAGGAGACAGCGAAAGAGGAAGCAGAGGGGTGTTTTTTGGCGGGTTTGTATTTCATATCAAACTTTTCCAGGGTTAGAATAGAACCCAACATAAGAAAAAAACAAAGACAGAGCGAGCGAGAGAGAAAGGGGAATGGAAGAGGAAGGCATAGGGTTAGTGTTGGCGAGAGCCACAGAACTCCGATTAAAAATCAGCAATTGCATCCAAAGAGCCACCGCCAATGGTCCCTCGCCGCACGCTGACGACGACGACGACGATGAAGCCACCGAACGCCTTCTCAACATTTGCGATGCCCTTGAAGCCTTGGAGACCCAGCTCTCTTCCTTGCAGGTACCCTCATTTCAAAATTAGGGTTTTTTTTTTTATTTGGGGATTTTTAGTTATTGGGAATTGTGGGGTGTCATGGTCTGTCTTTTTTTTGGATTGGGTTTTGATGCTTACTTGTCGCTTACTTGATTCCAAGTGTGAATATTTCTGTTATTATGATGCTTGCTTTAGTTCATTCTTGTCACTAACTTAATCTAGTAATGAAAAACTAGCTACACTAGCTGGGATATGTTCATGTTCGAGAAGGCTGTGGTTGGCTGCCACCATAGTGTTTGCAGCCAAGAATATTTTAAAGGTTGTATGGTCTGAGAAAATGTTTTTTTTTATTTTATTTATTTCCTGTTTTCACTTTTAATTACAACAATACTATCTTATTTACATTTTGTTTCATGTTTTTAAATTCTTTTATACTAACTAGTGAAAATAACTCTTTTATTGTTTTAATGGTTTTCTATACGAATTGCATAAGATACTTGATTCGATTATTGTGAAAAGTGAAAACTCGGTGTATACATTTGTGCTTTCTTACAAGCACACAATTCCGTTGTACATTTACATTCTAAATGAATGGTTTCCTCATTCTTGATCTAGCAAATCCACAATGTGAACTGAAATTTGATTCATTGGTTTCACACTCTTGGCTACTTTGTACCACTACAAGAATATGATTTTGTTTCTTAGAACTATGAGGATAGTAGCATTGAGCTTGTATTAGTGCTTGTAAGATGATTTTGAAAGTTTTTCTGATTTATTTTTATGCTTTGCCAGGAGGAAATAATAAAAATGTGAATAAGATAATAATTTGGGAATCATATGTATTATGTGCAAATTACAGGTTCTGCAACAACAACAACGGTACGAAAGAGAAATTGCCTTGGCTGAGATTGAAAGCAGCCGTAAAATGTTAATTGACAAGCTCAAGGAGTACAAAGGTAAGGAATTGGAAGTGATACAAGAAGCTTCCACTTTTGCTAGTGAAACAGTGGAGCCCAACAATGATCTACTACTTCCTCCATATCCTAGCCGCCCTCCATACTCTGTGTCTATGGACAAGGAATATCTCTCACAGATTCCTTCCGTGAATAAGTCTGGTCGCAATGGGTTAATCACACTTGATCCAATGATTGAGGCTAACAAGAATCTCAGTGAAAAAGAGCAAAATCATGTTGAAAATGGGGCTAAAAATTCGAGAAAAGGATTGGGATTTTTTATAACTTCTGCAGCCAAAGCAATGCTCACGGTAGTTGGTGTGGTATCAATATTAAGTTTGTCTGGTTTTGGGCCTAAGTTGGGCGTTCGTTTCAGTGTGCAAGGCTGGCGTCACAGAGTAGAAAATGAGGAGAGATCTACAACTAAAAATGGGGGTGAGAGACCAAATATTCAGTGTCCACCAGGGAGAATTCTAGTGTGGGAAAATGGGGAAGCTCGATGCCTAGTGAAAGAGAGAGTTGAAATTCCATTTTCAGCTGTTGCTGCAACACCTGATATAAACTATGGATGTGGTTGACAATAGCATTCGTTCTCCGTATTGTAAATCATTTCACTCCTCCCTTTTCCTTCATTTTTTTTACTTTGTTCTACTTTTTGTCAATATGCTATTTAAAATATTATATTCAGTGGCTGATTGTCTTGATTTTGGTAGGTGATGCAGTTGACCCTTTATTTTGAAAATGGGAGAAATTTTGATCTGAGGTCACTTATACTTTGAAAAATATGCTCTATTTTTAAAGTTTATGGTAAGGCATTAATGCTGTGCCTCATCGTTTGATGACTGATGAGTACACGGTAGGTTATCTTGAGTTGGGGGTGTTTTACACCCAATCAAGAGACTAGGTATTCAAAACCTTTAACTCGATCTCCTCTTTTTCCTTGATGGGTTTGATGAGTGTCATGCTCGTGTCATTCAATCAAATTTTTATTAATAGTATGGTAGTATATCTTGGTTGGTTTCTATAAATGACCTGCAGTCCAATCATCTCTTAAGTTACTTATATTTAAACAAAGAGAAAAAGGATTATATAGTGATATTGTAAAAAGTTCACGTAATCATTCAATTATAAGTCATCATGCATGTTAAGTTTATTGACTTTTAAAATAATTATCTTAAAATAATTAAATGATGATTTGTGATTGGATATTGTTAGTATATAGATATTAAACTCTTAAATAAAGAGAATATCAAATGCTGAAACTTGTAATTATTTTGTGAAGCCTCAAACATGAAAATTACATGTCTTGGATTGTGCACAGTAGGGAGTATCCTACCCAGGGTATGATGGAAGGAAGTGGGAATCTATTCTTCACACACAATTGAATATGCATAAATAACCAATTAATCCCCAGTTATATTTGGTCTCCCCAAAATCCTTTAACTATGTAAATCATTGCAAACACACCTTATTTACTCACATGAGTAAATAAATATATTAATTAATTATATAATATTATGAAAGATTATATAGAATAAAAATATGGGAGATTCAATTTGCCTATGTAGTTGGAAGCTAGTGTTTAAATAAACGGGGATGGTGGGTGGATGTATAGTCAGTGTTTCGTGAGAAGTATTAGTTCACGTCCGCATCTTCTAAGATGCGGCATGAATTAATAATATTTCTTAATAAGATTTATTATATGACTTGCAATATATCTTTTGTTTTATGTAAGGCATTTGCCATGTGACTTGTAGTAGAATATCATGGACTAGTATCTTTTATAAGATATTTTCATGTAACTTGTAATGCATGATTTTTTTGGGGGGAAACATATCTTGTAAACTAGCATACTTTAAAAGGTGTAAACACGTGATAATCATATTAATTTTTAATATTTTCTAATTTATAGTTCATTACACTGATGGCGAGTCTTGGCATATTGTTATATGTGGTTTTGTCATCTAATAGAAGTTACGAGTTTAAATCTTGAGAACATTTTCACTTGTTGAGATATGATTGCATATCTCTTAGAATATATATTTTTACTTAATAATAATAATTTTTAGAAAATAAAAAATTCAGTAGTTATTTAATAAGTGATATTCATTTATTAGGAATAATTTAACCTAATAGTCATTAAGGCTATGTTTGAATTAGTATTAGTGGTAGAGAATGAAGCGGAAATGATCAAAACATAATAGAACAGAATGGGATGAATTTAAAATACCATTTTATTGTTTGGATAATTTATATTAGAATGGAACAAATATCCCATCCCATCATTTGGAAAAAGAATGGAGTAGAATAAATTATAATTTCCCAATTTTCATATTATCCTTATTATAAGGTGATTTTATAAATAATAGCCTTGGAATCAATTTGTACTCTTTTCTGTTGATAGAAATATTTTCTTTCTATAAATCTGATCCTCTTTAAAAAACTTTTTGAAGGATAGAGTGCTATGTATTTGATATGTAAGTGTGATTGATAAGGTGATAATCCTTACAGAAATCCTTCGGACTCATTAGATCTCAGATCACCATGTTTGCATCAAGTGGTGGAAAGTTGGTAAATGGGTTTCTGCATGAGGGATGAGTCACATTTTCGATAGGTTTCTTTGGCAAATTTGGCAACAGAAGATGATGAACATGATTTGGGAGTGCTTCGTCGAGGTACTATTCGCGAGATTTTACGTGTTCAGATATCTGGTTGGTCGCGTACATCAACATTGGGGCATTGGCGGTGGAGAAGTTAAAAAGGACAACATAGTAAATTCATAATAAAAAGAGATAGAGTAAATTTGGGAGGTAAGGAAAAAGGTTTAAAACAATGGAATCAGGTAGAATGAGTTCTATTATGGCCCATTCGATTCTTTATATCTGAATCCAAACAATGATCATTAAAATTAATCCGTCCCATTTCTTTCCATTAATCCAAACATAGATCGGAATGAATCTAGATTTTTCTAAAAATTCAACGTGTGTTAGTAACTTAATTATACTAATTGAGTTTATTCTCTCCACTAATTATTTAAGATTGTTTTCTTAGTAGATCTTAAAATAAGTTTGACCTTATAGTCATTTAAAAAAACATCAATGCTTTATCATTTGATTAGTCTTCGTTAGTCTCGATTTTGTTTTTCACAAGAGTTGAATTGTTAGTATAATTATGAGTCTATACAAATAACATAATGCAATGATAATATATTAATTAAATTGTTTGTAAATATGATAGCACATTATATTTATTTTGGTGCAATAAAAAACATGATATTATAAGTATATACTCATTACCAATATTTACCACCCGATTCCTATTAAATAAACATTATATCAACCAGGATAAATCTAATGATAAATTGTTAATAAATATTTTTTTATTACAAGTCTAGAGTTTGTTAAAAAGTATTATCGATCAAGTTGCTAATATTTCCCTAAAAAATGATTTTGTCCATATATGGCTTAAACAAGGGGTTGCTCAACACGTGTTAAAATTGGATTGTTGAAACTTCAATCCACGTCGTTGGCTGGGCAACACCGTTATCATCTCGCGGTCGCGGCACCTTGTTTATGGGCACATTCTATGGACGTCACTAATTTGGCATTTGGCCAATTCATGAATCAAGTAACGGTGGGGACCGGAAAGGTGTAAATGAAATCAAACGTACTTATTTTAAGATCCTAATTAATTACTTAATTAAACTTTATAATAAAACCAGAGAGAATATAAAGTTTCATTGACATACATTTTTTATACCGTCAATTAATAAAATATCATTATTATTATAATTTTAAAAATAATTATCATAAAATTTAACAAACTTGTTATATAATCAGAAAAAAAAATTGTAATATGAGAGTTTAAAATAATTAGAAGACATTTTCAGTGCATATATTTATCTTCAGTCAAAATAAAAAGTGCATATATTTATTTATTGTTATTATATACGCATTTTTATTTCATTTACCTCATTATATACAATTTAATTGGTGGCAGATAATGTGATGCTATTTTCCATCTTATTGATATGGTGATTATATTAATATTTTAATTGATATTGTTTGTTTCTTGAAAGCTCAATCAAAGAACGTGGCAACCAAAAGCATGGGAATGCCTTCCCATTACATTGAAGGGGCAACCTCATCTTGAAGGGGAAATATCTCACTACAAAACCAAGCTACAACATCAACCACTGCCATCATATGACAATCATATATACCAATACTAGCTAGTAGCTAGAGAGTAGAGAACATGGAGGGCAAAGGTTTCACGGAAGAGCAAGAAGCTCTGGTGGTGAAATCATGGAACGAAATGAAGAAGAATTCTCAAGAACTCGGTCTTAAATTTTTCAAGAAGTAAGCCGTTTAATTTCTTCATCTCTTTCAACCTTATCTCCAACTAGCTAGTTAGTGACACATTTTGTTTTTTTTATATTCTATCAGCTAATGTTAGTTAGTAACACAACTTAATGCATGTTTTTGAACAATTGAAGTAATGAGTGATATATGACTAATTCAATTAAACATTTAGAATATTGGAGATTGCTCCAGCAGCTCAGCAATTGTTCTCATTCTTGAAGGATTCAACTGTTCCTTTGGAGGAAAACCCCAAGCTCAAGCCCCATGCCATGGCTGTCTTTGTCATGGTAAGCTTATTAGCTCCTTCTACACCCATTATCATGAAACTCATGAGACTAGCTGCACCATTTGGATGGATAACAACACATGAAAAAACTAAATTTAAAGTTAAACTATTATAGACGTGTGAATCAGCTGTTCAACTGAGGAAAGCTGGTAAAGTCACTGTGAGGGAATCAAACTTGAAAAGATTAGGTGCTACTCATTTTAAAGCCGGTGTAGCAGCTGAGCATTTCGAGGTATATCTACTTTCAATAAGAGCATATATATATATATATCTAAAAGTATGGTTTATTTGTTAGTTAGTGTCAACTATCAACATGTATAAAATTGAAAATAACATTGGTCAGATTTGTTATATCAATGTTTGCATTAAAATTTGACGCTAGTTGTGGCATTAAGGATTGAGATTCCATCCAAATGCATGAGAGTAGTATAAAATAATATAATAGGGGGGAAAACATGTACATATCTCAGCACTTTATGATAATCTTGCATAGTGAGTGCTTGTTTTTTTGTGGAGTAAAGAGAGTGCTTTCTAGAAGAGTAATGCATAGTTTATTCTTTTGCTTTGTATTAAGGTAACAAAGTTGGCACTATTGGAGACCATAAAAGAAGCAGTGCCTGAAATGTGGTCACCAGCCATGAAGAATGCATGGGAAGAAGCTCATGATCAGCTGGCCGAAGCCATCAAATCTGAAATGAAGCCCTCTGATTAGACTCTAGTAGTTGCTTTCTCTCAAATTGAATAAGATTGATAGGGTGGTGGTGTTTGGGTCTGTGCTTCTCGTTTGTATGAATTTTAATAATGTATCTATGTTGCTATTGGGGTTGCTATGTCGGAAAGTGTTCACATTTTAACAATTCAGTTATTGAAGGTGATGTGAATTGTAAGGAAAGGGAAAATGATAAATGCATGGATGGTATGAATTGTTACAATTTTATTCTGTGTCTTTAGAATCCATTTGCTATATAAAATGAATCATCATTCATTCACACGCGAACAGTGCAAGTAACACACTTTTTTATTGGTAGGTAAAAATGCATGCTATGCTAGTTCTCCACTAATTAGTTAGGGTCTAAATCTTATTGAAAATTTATATTTGTAACTTTTTGCACAATGGAGAAAAAGAAGAATAAACAAAACTAATATTTTAGAAAGTGTTATATGAATAATATAATTATTTTATAAGTAAAACTTGATGTCACTTACTAATAAATTGAACCAAGAAGTTATTTTATGAAATAATAAGAATGAGCCCTTGATAGCTCGGACTTGGGTATTATTATTCTTCAATGTAAAAACTTATGCAACAACCAAACTATATTGTTCAGTTTGTGAGGAGACAAACAAATGTTTTGCTCATTCTTTGACTAAAGTGGCAACTTCATGTGAGTCTTTCATTATCATGCCATCATGTAAAAAAAAATGAGTTTTTTTTTTGGGAGTAATCATATTATTGATACTATAAAATATTCAATAATTTTTAATTAATGATTAATCTCTGTCAAAAACTTGATTTATCACTTTTATTAATTAATTATATTTTTTTCTATAAAACTCGAAATTGAGACTTTACTTTAAAAAGATCAAATTAACTTTTATTGAAACCAATATCTGTATATTTGGAATAATAACACTTTTGGGATTTGGAGAGTGGCATGAAGAAGTATACATGTGATACAAATGAAGCTCTTCACTAGGATCCACACAGGGCAATACTGAGCCAAGCCAATTGGCATAGACTCTGAGATGCAGAGGAAGCAGTTGGGGTTTTGGGACAGGACATGCCCTGCTTTCTTAGGCTGTTTGAATTGCTGTAGCCTACTGTCCAAGTGAATAATAATATTTACATTGGTTTGTCAACAAAGTTCTTCACCTTTTCTTTTGATTAGAGAGGACGTACACATACCCATATGTCTCTGTGTTTGTGTAATTGTGTTTCTCTCGTAGAATGGGGAAACACAGAAGATAGTTATGTGGGGCTTTTGGTTTTGTTGGAGCGGTGCAGGGAGTAGGGATTAGGAAGCTAAATGTATTAACCATGCATGTGATTATTTTTCTCTATCATTTATTCAAACATAGACTTACACGTATAAACTTTTGCAATAATTAATTTAAAATCATTTTTAAGGTGAAAACGTATTTTTTTATATTAACATTTTTTATGTCGTTATATTAACACTTTTATCTTTGTGATAATATAATATTTTTAGTTTTAATGCTTATTTACAATTTTGACTTAGCTTTTTATTTTCAGTTTAATTAAAATATAAACGATTTTCTCATTTCAATGATAACCAACAACAATCAAATAAATTTCTTTAATAAAAAAGATGGGTAAAGGAAAATACTTCCAATAGACACTAAAAAATTATTTTTTTGGGTTGAATTTTTTTTCAAAAACTAATTCAAGAAAATTTCAAAGCTCAAACCTATCCAATTGTTTCTCACTCAACCCATAGATATTTTTTTTTTGTATTTAGTTATTCTAATATTTATATAAAATTTGTTATTTGATGACATTGTCGATCTTTTTTCCAATTCTTTATTAATATATTTTTATAGTTTTGTTCTTATTACTTGGTATGTTGTATCTTCTCCCCAGTATCTTAATCTTTCTTTCCGACAAATTTAATTAATAACTATTTTTAAATGAATTATTAATTATATACACAGGCCATTTTAAAATATAGATAAATACCAAAGTGACCCATGCAATGATGTAAATGCATGTGTACCGGGCTGGTATATACTTTTAAAAGTTGAATTCTTTTGTTGATATACTGTGCATATCAGTTGTGTTTGGACACACGAGAATAAGTTAATCATCAAGAATGGACTGCCTTAATTACTATAGGAAAAGGAAAAACGTCGTTGTACTCTTTATTTTTTGGTTAAGTTAGGTTAATGGATTGCCTTATTTGCAATAGAAAAGGAAAATCGTTTTGTACTTTTTAACTTTTGGTGTAGTGGGTAAAAAGGAAAAAAAAAAAAAGAGTTGCAATAAATAATATAAGATACTAAGATGAAAAATATATAAAGTTAAAATAGAGAGATAATCAAATTAAAAAAATTGTGAAAGTATATGAACAAAAAATAATTTGATTTGGATGGGTTCGGTGGGTTCACCATTACTATTTCAGAGGGAGGGATGCGTGAAATTACAATACTTCTTCGTCAGATTCAGTTTTGATAAAGAAAATCATTTAAATAAGGGACTTTATTATCTCTAAAGAGTTAAGTACTGAAGAGGCCAAAAAGAGGATTCAATCTTGGAGCACCAATGAACAATTGCTTGTTGGCAAAGTCTATGAATACATTAGAGGTGTCAAGCCTACTGTTAGTTGGTGTTCTGTTATATGGAACCCAGCAATCCCCCCTAAGATGTCTTTCATTTTGTGGCTTGCTAGAAGGAATCGGCTGCTTACTCTTGACAAAGCTGCTTTTTTGAACAAGGGTTCCCTCTGCCCTTTATGTTCAAATGAGCCTGAGCCAAATGCTCATTTGTTCTTTTCTTGCCGGAAATCTCTCCAAGTTTGGGCTCACATTCGTGATTTGACTCTTTTCCGCAGGCGTTTCACTTCTTTACAACGCATTACTGACTCTTTAATTAGGGGTAGATCCACATCAGGTGTTCAAGTAAAATTACGTTGTCTGATTATAACAATTACAGTCTACTGCATTTGGCTGTCTAGGAACAAGCTGATTTTTGAAGATTATCAAAAATAGAAGTTATTAGCAAGATTAAGTTTCTTATATATAGACAAGCGCATCTATTGCATTTGTTTTAGCATCTTGATATAGTTATTCTTGTATTAGGGAGACTTTTGATTTTCTTTAACTGCGGGGTATGCCCCATTTATTATTGTATCATTTTGGGTTTAATATAATTTACATTTTTTCCCAAAAAATAATTTGATTTGGTCATGGCTTACCCAAGGAGTGGTCAACTAAACTAATTGAAATTCAATGGCACGGTCATGTTGACTGGCCAAAACCATTTTTTTCTCGCCGCAAGCAGCCCCTGGTTTTGGGGCACGAGCACCTAGTATGGCACATTGCAAGTGTACCTTTGTATTTGGATATATAACTAAGGTGGCATGACTCAAATTGATTCAGATATAATCGAAAAAAATTACTGTTTGGATATATTCCACTATTTAGAAAGCAAAATGGACTACGAAAACTTGAGTAACAAGGTAAGCCACACAAATGGGAATGACTCCCCATTACAATGAAGGGCCAACTTCATTTTCAATGAATCCCACTATAAAAACTTTAGCAATGCAAAAGCTAAAACATCAACCATTTCCTCATCCACTTTCACTGGAATCACAATCCTGAAACAAAAACATCTTAGCATTTAACATACTACTAGACAACATGACCACCACATTGGAAAGAGGTTTCTCGGAAGAGCAAGAAGCTCTGGTGGTGAAGTCATGGAATGTCATGAAGAAGAATTCTGGAGAGTTGGGTCTCAAGTTTTTCTTGAAGTAAGCCATTTTTTCAACTCTTTAATTAAACTCTCTTGGTTATATTTCAATTTTATCTTGCTCAAAACAATTGAACTAATTAATGACTTCAAACTTGGTAGAATATTTGAGATTGCTCCATCAGCTCAGAAATTGTTCTCATTCTTGAGAGATTCAACGGTTCCTTTGGAGCAAAATCCCAAGCTCAAGCCCCATGCCGTGTCTGTCTTTGTAATGGTAAGCTAAAATTAAATACTAAACCAAATTCCAGTTAAACCATTATAACCATAAATTATAGAAGCCATGTCTCTTAATTGGTAATATCAATTTATTTTGTTTTTGTCATTGCAGACCTGTGATTCAGCAGTTCAGCTGCGGAAGGCCGGGAAAGTCACTGTCAGAGAATCAAACTTGAAAAAATTAGGTGCTACCCATTTTAGAACCGGCGTAGCAAACGAGCATTTCGAGGTATATAAACATCTTAGTATGAGTATAATTGCCAAATTAAACATTGTTTATTAGCAAGGGTCAATTTATAGATTGAAAATGACATTTGCTCATAACTATTTATATCAATTGTTACATTCAAAAATATAATTGGCATAAATAAGTGATGGCAAGACTTGTATTTATTTGTGTTTTTTAACTACACTTTGGAGGGTAATTCTCTAGAAGCATGATGTATATAGTTTATTGTTTGGTTTTAAGGTGACAAAGTTTGCACTGTTGGAGACCATAAAAGAAGCTGTACCAGAAATGTGGTCACCGGCTATGAAGAATGCATGGGGAGAAGCTTATGATCAGCTGGTCGATGCCATTAAATCTGAAATGAAACCACCCTCCTCTTAGACTCCAGTTTAAGCAGTTCCTTTCCTTCCCTCTCAATTCTCAAATTGTTATATTAATAAAAGTGAGAAAGTTTAGGCTTGTGCTTTTATTTTGTGTGAATGTAATATACTTTGTGTACGTAGACTTGGCTATTGGGAGTTGCTAGGTTGGGAAGTGTTTCGCATTCAACAATTCTGTAGTTGAAGGTGATTAAATGAATTATAGCTATTTGTTTCTTTATACTTATCTGCGATTCAACATAATTCTTCCCGATCACTTATGTGATTGCACCAATATCCTTTGTTGTTTTTATGCATAACACACACGTTATGGCAAAAGATAACCCAGTTGGACATGATTTACACTAAATGAGAATTTTACTGAATATGAAACTTATTTGAAATATTTATATCAAAACATTATTTTGAAAATGAAAATATTATGACCATAAATCATCGTAATAATAATAATACCAGTAAGTCAATTCCTTGTAATGTAATTGCATACCTCTCCTGAAACTATTATTGTTTATATCTCTCTTCTGCATTCACAAGGGACAAATCAGACCAGTAATGACTCCAATGTTGGTGAAGAACGTTGGAAGTCAGCATTATTTACAAACTTTAACTTAATTTTGGTACGCGCTCTTGGAATTGCTGTACCCTACCATCCAACTAAATTTTCCACCTTTGCTTGTGAATTGAGAGAATGCACATGTGATATGTACCCATTTGTCTCTACGTGTTTGCGCTTGTCTTTGTGTCTCTTTGCTAATGGAATCTGGAATGGGCACCACATAACAGGGGAAATACAATTTCTCCTTAAATTGAGTTAATTACCAATTGTCCTATAGTAACTTTATTAAATAAATATCTGTTTTTTTTTAATATCAAAGTTTCCAACTGCATGTCTTCTATTTTAGAGGGAAAGTAATTCTCAATATAATTAACATTTGTATTTATGATACAAATATTTGCATGAGCCCAGCTAAAAGACTAGTAATTTTTTTAATTTTTAAAAAATACTGACATCTATTTAAGGTGAGATCCATTTAAGGAGTGTATCTCTCCCAAATATACAATTTGAAGAGGCACGTTTTCATTTTAAGGGACACTTTTCTATATCTAACACAAAAAATTCAACAAAGGACTACTATTTCCATTTTTGTTGAACATGATGGGATTAATGGGAAAAAGAAGAGAAAAGATGTCCCATCGATGAAGATGATTCAAGCTTAGGAAGTATCCTTCAAGTTTCCGAGTTTGGTTGTTTACACGTATTTGATGTTTTTATTTTCACATCGCTATTGGACGGGTTTCAAAATTTGAGTCGATTTGTGTTTACTTTAATGCTTCAGATTTCCTGCAGCTAACCCCTTTAGACTTTATTAGAAATTTAGAATCATATGTTTCTTCTCTTCTATTTTTCCTACTTGTGGATTAATTTTCTCTTGCTCCTCGTCCATGTTCCAGTTTAAATGAAACTAAAAATAAAACAAAAAATCAAAATATCTATACTTATCTATACATATCATATGTAGTCCAGGTCTTCTCTAGTTCGCTATTGTGGAGTAATAGGGATTCTATATATATTGGAATTAAGACCTTGACTAATTAACAAGCAATTAGATCTAAATTTGGAATAAGATTAATGCAGTCTGTGAAAAAATATACCGGTCCCATATGCATTGTCGAATTTTTAATATGATGGAATCACTTATGTCATGTAAACATATGTAACACGCACATATGCACATGAAGATGATTTGAAGCGATCGAGATAGATGGCAAACTCTTTACAAACTTAATTACTGCTCAAATTCAATTCAACCGCCTTTTGGAAAGTGGAATGATCCAATATTATTTTTTTCTTCTTCATGAATATTATTATACGGTTTGCGTTTCTTTTCTTATCAAGACGAAACTATTACTGTAGCATACAACTAAAACTACTCAATGATCTCAAAATTAAAGCTTCTGCAGAGACAAATATTATCTAAACATATTTTTTGAAAAAAAAAACATCAATTTTAATAAAATAAGAAATTTTCTATTTTTTAGTGTGTTTGTCAAAATTGTTTTTATTTTAGAATTATTTTTTAAAAATTTAAACAAACCAGACCATAACCAACACAATAAAGCTAAAACAATTAAGTGGAAAAAATTAATATTATTTTTATAAATGAAATAATTATGTGGCACAAATGTTTATTATCTCATAGCATACAAGTTGGATTTGGCTTATACAAGTTGTACATGTGTACTGTATTCCAAAGTATAGAGGAATTGATCTGGTCTCCGTCTCCGTCTCCGTCTCCTAAATTCCTTAGCTCATGTCACCTTTCAACTATCATAATTCTTCATTCTATATCATGAAAGTTTCTGTAGGACTTGTAAACTGCAACTGCAATTGTCTGCAACTACTGCAATTAAGGATATATAGTTCCTGTCGCTTAACTTCATCACCATCGATCATCATCAAGCAGAATCCGCAGCTTTTACAACATGCATAGGTGAAGAATATATCACAATTCAACCTTCAAACCCATCTTCGAAGATCTAATGGGAATATCCCATAGAAACGTTAGAAAAAGTAGGGTGTGTGCGGAACTTTTTTTGTGAACTGGGTTTTAAGATAGGGTAGTTGTTATTAGGTGTTGCAGCAGCAGCAAGAGCTGCATTAGCCTTGATGGCTAGTGCCCCCAAGTCCTGAAGAGAGAGTGGGATTCTTGATTTGGGAATTGGAACAAGGAAGTATATGAGACCCAATTGAAGCTCTTCACTTGGAGCCAAAGGAGGCATCGGTGACCCAACATACATGGATTCTGAGCAGCATATGTAGCAGTTTGGGTTCTCAGACAACACTTTCCATGCCTTAATTGACTCCTTCAATTGTTGCAACTTTCCATCTAAGTGAACTATGTTCACCGTGGATTGCCAACTATGGTTTCCGCCTTTGCTTGCGTATTGAGTTGGTGCACAAGTGTTTCCCATATATGCAATTCTGTGTTAAGTTGCTTAATCGATCACTAGTCTCTGTGGTAGAAAGTGGGAAAGAATGAAACAAAGAAATTAGTTATCTATCACTCGTTTTTGTGAGGGAAGGGTTGGGAAGTGTGTGGTGCTATTTATAGGCAAAGGAGAGGAAAAAGAAAACGAGTAAAGTACAACTTAAATCAAGGAGACATTATTGTTGATTGATTTTATGTTAATATATGAAAATTGCATGCAAATTAAGCACGGGAAGTGATTGGAATTTTGGATATGTTTCTTCGTTGCTTCCTTTCTAAGAATGTGCAAATAAACGAACCTGTACATGTATACAGTTGTTATGCCATGCGTAAGTGCATTGCTTGACACCCGTTTTGGTCCCGTTTTCCACGTGGCGTCAAGAGAATCATGGATTCTAATAACATATTTGGAAGAAAAAGTATCAATCGGTATCGATTCATTCTTTACTGTTCAAATTAAAACGACAGGTATAAAAAAAAAAAAAAAAAAAGTCAGATTGTAGGTATAAATTAAATGCTTTTTCTTGTAACTTTTCTCTGTAGACAATAGTTTAGGTTAAAACTCAAGTACTTACTTATGAGTAAGTAATAAAATGTCATTAGCAATTTAGCATAAATCCAACCCCAAAACTTTTTGTTGGAGCTACAGTATTCTATCCAATTGGTTAAACTAATTAATTCCATTTCATTGAAGATTTTGGTGATGCATATTATTTATTATTATTGGAAATTGTCTAGCTGGGAATTAATTTCTCTTTCAAGAGATAAAAGGGAGAATTAATTAGACCGATCAACGGAGGAGAGTGCTAGAAATTCACGAAAATGCTTTTTGTTTTCTTCTTAACAATGTGATAATAAAATCACATCACGATATGGCCCCCCAAAAAATAAGTATGTCAAGTTTGAAGTCTTTGGAGCGGTGTGCGTATGGGTTCAAGCAAGCGAGGAAACATCCTTGAATTTTCTCTGCTCATACCTATTTTGTTTTCACATTAATACTTTGCATGGGTTGGAGCCTCTCTTTACGACAAACTATGATCTTTTCGCGTTTATATGTTTCCACTTTCCACTGTGTGCATTCCCTTTTTTCATATATACTCATGAATGAATGAGTCTTTATTATTTTGTCATGTTGGACCGTTCTCCAACGCCAAACAATGCTAATGCAAGCTAGCTAGCCTCCACGCTTATAAGACTTTACGTTTGAAGAGTAGTGGAACATTTTGGAAGGTTGATTTATGCAAGCCCTCACGTCTATGATTACTTTTATTTTTATTTTTTGGTGCAAACGTCTATGAGATTTAACACTCGAAGTAGAAGGATTATAAATATAGTGGTGGATGCACCCCTCTCCTCTCATTTTGATAAAATCAAAAGTACATATTTCAAATTTTTATATTTTGTCACCTATTTTTATATATCTAAACTTACTACCCCAACTTTCTTCTCATATCTGATTATTTGTGATTTTAATATATATGTTTTTATCTTTATATGTTAAAACTAATTTGAGATTTTAACAAGTTCAATCATATATAATTAATGGGAAGGTCCTACAACCTTCTAAGCAACATATCAACATATAAAAACAACATGTAGATTAATTTTAACTAGCCCCTTCGGCCCTTCCCATCGACATATATACGAAGAGACAAAACAACATATCAACAGAATGTCAGAATTACAGACACCACGCTTGACATGTCTGTGACGCAGACCATAGAGGATGTGTCATGTTCATGTGTCCAATGGGGGCAATGGTATTGCAAGGGCACAAAATACTGCTAACATGTTTCGTAGCGCTATAGGTTACAGAGGTCATGACGTTATAAATAGGCGCGCCTTTAAATTTAGTTTAGAAAATTTTCAGGCCATTAATATGAAAATTAAGGGATATATACACCAATATTTAAAATCACAATGCTTTTTACAAAGGGGTTGGCATGGTTTTGTTGATTCCTACAAGTAAAAATAATTTATTTAATGAAAGAATATTTATTCAATTTTTACGATAAAAAAATATTTTGAACCAATAATAATATTATGTTTCACAAACATAAATATACTGTTAGTGGAATTAATATCTAACTTCGGTGAATTGAGAACACTTGCATCTCTAACTCAAAAAACATACAAAATATAATAAAATTAGCTTAGTTAGTGGTTGAAGAAGAAGTAAAAAAAGGAAGGATTAAATTCAAATTCTAATATTTTACAAACTATTTAAACTTCTCACTTCTAATGTCTATCCTAATGAGTTAAATTAAGTTTGGGTGGATGGGCGATATTGTTATTAAAAAATAACGTCATTTTATATTAAAAATTATATCATATATAAATTGAAAAATATTACTATTTTTTTAATTGAACTATTTTTCAAAAGTAATATTAAATCAATTAGGTTGTCAAGTTTGATGACAGAATTTTTTTAAATAAAAAGTAAAATTAATATTCAAAAAATTGAAATCAAGTTTATTTGTGTTCAATCAAAATTATATCGACTATGTACACAAATTATTATAAACTAGTTTGATTCTATAGTTAATTTGTTCATCCAGACAAATCGAATCAAAATTAAATCAAGATAAATTATAAATCTTAATTATCTTAATTATGTTTTTTATTCTCTCAAACTGTATTCTGTACCCTATAGATATATAAAATATTAAATCAATAATTGAAAAAAAAATTATTGAATACTCTTCCTGGACAAACCCGAAAATGGACCAAAGAAGAGGGTTTGACTACATCACATGTGATGATGTGATGCATACTAATGCGTGGCGTTTGAAAGAAAATATATGAAGAAAAAAAATTAGAAAACTTAGGATCATTTAGTTTGAAAATTTTATTTGAATTTTAAAAAAATAATGTCACATTTTTTGTAATTAAAATATTTTTCCACATTCAACGAATCTTTTAAGATATATTTAATTATATAGCGAGTTTTTTTTTTTAAAGACGGGACTACAAAATTTTCATTGCTATGAAATATTTTAGATAGAACTTTTTTGCCATAGCATCCACGAAGCATCGGCTAGCTATAAACATATTTAACAAAATTTGAAGTGTATTCTATTCACTTTAAAAGAATCAAATCTAAGAACTGCTATATGACTCGTTAAGTAAAGCAAAGGTTTTGAAGTTAGTGGATAATGTAGAACTGCTTAAATTAAAATTATTAAGAATTAGTAATATTTGATTTTATCACGATACATATTAGTTATTAATTTTTGTTAATAATAAGGTTCAAATTCACGATCTCTTCCTCCCTTTTCCTCTCTTTATTACCAAGCTAAACTTATAAATCCTTTGAATTAGTAACATGTAAATGATATAATAGTTAGATTCATTTAAAATGTGTAAACAAAAAATTAAGAAGGAAGATACTGAGTCGCATATGACCTTAGAGTGTGTTTGTCTTGAACTTTCTTTAGTTTATCTTCTCCTTAAAAGCAGAAGTTGTAGCTGAGTCGAACATAAAAGCTCTTTACAAAAATAAACAATTTATTTTTATAGAAAAAAATTAAAAAATTAATTAATTAAATTAGTTGAGAAAACTTTTTAGAGTTTAGACCATTTCCTTAATAATAATTAAAAAAAAAAGAGTTAAGACCATTGCTCCCTCAAAACAAAAAAGCAACATGTTGAGTCTGATTCGTCTCTGTCCACACCGCTTATACTAGTCCGATGAGCCCAGTACTGAATTTTATTTGAGTCTATGTACTTGATGAAAGTAGTTTGGTTTTGCATATATTCTTAACAAATTACACTTAATTATGGAATGGAGGAGTCACATTTTCATTAAACTGAAACTTTCTTGCATGTGGATATCGTATGAGAAAGGCAAATCAGTTGTTTCGTAGCTTAGATTTTCTAGTATTTTTTTTAATCCATTCTTTGATTTTCTAGTATGAGTTAATAAAGTGAAAAGTTAAAACAGTTTGCTTGATAATTTGACTCTTTGGAGGGTGAACCTCAATAACAAAATGCACTACTGATGGTTCAGCAACGGGCTCTCTTGGTCACGTTGTTGTTGAAGGTATTTTTGGTGATTATCTTGGTGGCATGTTCACCTGTTTTTTTTCAATACATTGGGATTCAATTAGCTTTTTTTTCTGAGATTTTTGCAGTTATTATTGCTCTTAAAATGGCTAAGAAGAAGGGTTGGAATCACATTTGGCTTGAGTGTGACTCTACCTTGGTGATTCATGCTTTCAAAAATTCTTCTATTGTCCCTTGGCAGGTTAGATATAGATACGAAAATTGCTTATCCTTTTGTAAATAGATAGTTTTCATTTGCTCCCATATTTTTAAAGAAGTTAATTCTTGCACAAACAAACTTGTTAATTTTGATGTGTCATTTAGGAATACTAATTTTTGGCTGAACTCCATCCCCTCCTTTTGTTAAAGAGGAGTTCCTTAGAAATAGACAAAATCTTTCAAACTATAGGTTTTGTTGATTCTCTTGTTGGGTTTTGGCCTAGTCCCCCTCAACTTTGTTCTATTTTTCTCTTCTTTTTTTTTATCTAGTTTTAATATATTGGTAGTGAGTTGTTCACTGGTTTGTAGTTTACTTTGGGGACGATAACCTAGTTGGGGTTCCCTTTTTCGCCCCTATCGTCATTTGCTCAATTTTATATATATATAAAAAGGCATTAAATTTATTTCATTTGGTCATGAAGTTTGGTGAATTAGCCAAGAAAAATATTAGAAAAACTTGTTAAGGAAAATCTAGCAGTGAATAATATTTTTGAAATTTAGTTTTTAACTAGATTTAATAACATTGTGTTATTTTTATAGTCAACCTCACTTTGATGAAATAAGACTTTTTGTTATTACTATTGTATTGATTATAAAGTTTGAATTGGGCTTCCAACATTTGGGTCCAAACTGAACTTTTATTAAATAATAACAATTCCTATATTTTTAGAAATACTTACTGAGTTTTTTAATTAATTCTTTCGTAAAGAATAGCACACGTAACTAAGTCTTAAATACAATTCATTTTTAAAATCAATTATATACATATCTTCTTTATAACTTCAAACACTTTGCTTGTAATCGACAATTTTTTATATTTTATTTTGAATTAATTACTCATAAATTTCTATAAATAAAAAAAAACTTCCAAGAATCATTTCTTAAAATTTAAACTTTTCAAATTTTATCTTATTTCAAAAATACACATGTGTTGGGTTAGTTATAGGAATAAGGCATTGGAAGTTGCCACTAGAAGAGCAAAAAATGATGAAACATAAAATAATTTATATAATATCATTTTTTTCTCTTTCATTCCCTATCATATCCTTTTATTAACAAATATTATTTATTAATTTTATAAGAATGTTAGTAAAAAAAATTTAAACTTATGATCTTTTTCTCCTTTTTTATATTTTCAACTTCAAATCAATTTTATAATTCTAGTACTATGCTATTTGTAAGGAAAAAAATTGTTAGTATAAATTGGTATACATAACAATCTATTGCTCAAATTAACATTTGTGAAGTCAGATTGAGATGTGATAAGAAAGTTTGAACCACATTTAAGTCAGATTAAAATCATGACAACCACATTAATGAAGTAGTGAACTGAAGTTGTTTACAATCTTTAAAGTTAAACTGATAGATTCTGTTGTGGCCATCATGAAGCCCGTGACATGAAGGACCCCACAATGCCAGCAATGAGAGCCGTTGGATCCCCCAACACAGCAGATATCACAACCTGCACAGCCAAACCAGCAATCTCACAGCACTTCTTCACCTTCCCTTTACTCCTCCTACTGCTATGAGGAGTGTAAAGCGTGTTCCTGAGACTAGGAATATTGCTATTCACACCCCTTCCTTTAACACACACCTCATGCCAATTCTCCACCAACATGTCCCTCACACACGCCACATGCAGATTATAGTTCTTGCACTTGGACCTATAACTCCAGCTACGTCCTTTTCTTCCACAACGGTGACACGGTGAACTCACTTTCCTGTACAAGTACAGCTTCACCTCGCCGTCATCAAGGAGCAACGGTAGCTTGGCGCAACACGGGTGGAGGTCGAAGCCGCACGCTTTGCAGTGGTACAAGAAGCCACTCACGTCCTTCTCGCACGCGTTGCAGTAACGAGGCGTGTCTCCCGGTGGCTTTGACATGAACTGGAAGTTGCATTTGGTGTAGAAAGGGTGGTGCAAGGTCGGGGAGGTTATCATGGCACAGTGCATGTGAAGGTCGAAGTCACAGATGGAGCATTTGTAACGTGACCCTATGCCTACTTCCTTGCAGCCATCACATTTGAAGGGGAATTCTGAGTACTCGAATCTCAGCTTGTGTTCAGTGTGGCTGAAATGGGATATCTCATTGTATTTCATGGCTGTGTTAATTACTTGTGTATTTATTGTATGTATGAGTCTTTGATTTTATGAGAGAGTGGTTTGTGGCATGGCATGTGTTTTGACATCATAGGGTAATTGTATTTATATGTCGATTTCTGTTGGAGGAGGGGTAATTATGAGTGGTTTGGGTTTAATTTGGCTTATGGTAGAAGCAATTGAAAAGGAATTATGCCTCTACCAAAGATGGTGGTGATGGTGGTAAATAAAGACTTCATGAGAATCACCACGTCAACGGGAAGGAAAAGAGCTAGACATGAGGCATATTGTGTAGTGTCCACCACAGAATATATACCAGTTTTTTTTTTTTTGTTATTATCGTTTACACTTTAGTTGATGGTCTAACATATATATTAGTCTACTGCAAAAGTTTTCAATCTGCACATAAAATTAAGGACTGGTTTATGATTAATTGGTTATTGTATTATGCAAAAATCATGTACAACCAGCAACTGAGAAGTGCAGGAGTAGCCCATAACTACGGATTTTCTTGTTCAGAGGAGGGTTAAAAGGGTGTATGCCAACTGCCCAGATCGAGGTCTAATTAGCATTGAACTTGGACAAACTTTTCTGTAATCATTTCTAAAAAAAAAAATTAAAGTAAAATAAATTGAATTTCTTGTATAAGATTAGATCAATTTATGTATTTTTTGTGTTTTTTTCATTTAACTTTTCTAAAAGTTAACGTGGATAAGTTAATTTTTACTTAAAAAGACAATGAAGGGATCATCAAGTGCAATCTAGGAATTTTTCATTACAGAATAAGAATTTAGCATCTATCAAGTTGGGTTGAAATGGACCGAATTACTTGGCAATAGTTTAGTGTCTGAATGATGTGGTACAGATAACATTGGTATTTATTGAATTTTCCCGTGTTTTAAGCATACGCAAAGAATGAAGGGCTTTGAATATCTATAATTGGATTTGCTTAGTTGAAAGCTAGGATGATTGAGAATCAGAGACACGCAACCTTCTTCCGTGATTGAAGTTTTGAAACAAAAAAATAAAGAAGGGAATAAATTCCTTTGCATAATTAGTAGTTTCGTACCTTCTAATCTTGTAAGTCCATTCGGTTATGCCTAATTTTAAGTTCTTATCTCTTTGTATCTTCACCAATAATGCTAACATCATCTGAAAACATAATTGATTAGATAAGTTATTTATTTTAATGCTGTGGGTCTTTTAATTTCTTGTAACTTTAAGTATTTTATACGAAAATTCATTCTAATACTAAAATTATTAAAATGAGTGTTTAACTTAATTTTACATATATTATAATACTTAAAAATGTTATTTATAGAATAAATTTGTTTAGTAATGATAAGTAACCACATATCATCCGTTCTCGTGAAAAAAAAATAAACAAACATTATTTAAAGTTAAATATTATTGGAGATGCTCCAACTAGTAATGAACCATGATGCAATTATGAGGAATTGATTCCAAATAGTTCTTATACTTTAATATCTCTAGTACGTGACAAGTTGGACCTTATGAGGTTATGGGATTTTCTTAGCAAAGCATTACCATCACCAATTCATAAAAGCGTTTAATGGAAGCTGCACAGTGGTTGTAAAGTGTTACAATGTGATAGATGTTTCACAGTGGCTATGTGGTTGTGGAGAACTTATGCTATATTAATATACCCTTTCTCAATTGTATTGCTTCTCACTTCTCGAGGAACAAATGCTAGAAGAATTAAGAAACCCAGTTGAACAATAATGACAAAATACAACTTTGATCTTTTTTTTTCTATATCCTTTATTTTTTTTGACCATTTTTCTTTTTGTTTCTTTTACCACTGAAACAAACATCTGGAATCTTTCGTCAAAGTGTTAGTCATTTGGTTGGTTACTTTCTCCGTTCAATTGTGCTGCAGCAATGGTACTCGCATGATCTGATCTTCATCTAAAGTGAAAGTTTAATATGATTCTCTTTTCTGGTCTCCGTTATTGGTGCTGATCTCTGTTTTGTCCTTATCAAGAATGAAATTATTCCTTCCAACTTCCCTCTCCAAAGCCTTTCAAAACTAATCTTTGGCAGCTGCATTGAAACTAATTCTCTGAGTTTTATATGCATAATTACCCACGATAACTAAAATTATTAGAATGAATGGTATGGGATAGGAATGGATCTGTATGTAAGCAAAATACCAGACATATATATTGCAAAGAAATCAACCAGTCAAAGGCAACGGTTCATTTATCAACTTAATAAGAAAATAAAATAAAATAAAGGGTCTGTTACTTTGTCAAAGCATCTACTTTGGGTGACACAGATCCCATAATTAAGTATAGCAATTTTATTCCCAATAGACCATATCAGTTTCACAAACTAATCAGTGATTACTTTCAAATAAAAAAAAAGTAGTCAAGTCAACCGCTACAGCTAAAGAAAAAGGCACTAAATAATAAGATGAGGTAATTGATCTTTCCCTTTGTTGCTTGTTTCTTGGTTTCTCCCTTTCTTATTCCAATCATTATTGTATCATCATTAAAAAAATTCATTATTGGATCTTCGTTACTAATAATAAGATGAGGTAATTGTATTATATTTTAGTAATTACTGGTACGTATTTGGCGTATTTGGCAGAATAATTAAATCAAGTCTCCAAGAAGGTTTTGTTAGATTATCAAATGAGTAATATTTCATATCAATAACATATAAATAATTATTTTTGTCTATAAATGTATATAGCATTGATAAATTTGTATCCTGAAAGATATAAATTCAAATTTTAATTTCCAAAAATAAAAAAAATACGACAAATTCATTTATCCATTAATTTTCATTTGATACCATTAATGAAAAAGTGAAACGAAAAGACGAAAATCTCACAAAAATTATTGTAACATGATTGTTGAATAGAATGGATCAAAATATCAGTAAGTTTTTATTGGATCAAAATGTATATAAGTTTTCATTGGACTAATTTATCATATTCTAAATTTTATTTCATTTAAGGATAAAATATAATTCAATCTTTATTTTCCTCCTTTTTTTATTGTTACAACCATAACATTATAACAAATTTAAAAAATAAGAAAACAAACCTGAGTTAAAATAAACATAATAATATTAATTAATGTTATTTCTGAAATTTTTAATATGATAGTATCAATATTATGTTTATTTTAACTCATGTTTATTTTCTTATTTTTTTAGTGTTTAATGTAATGTTATGCTTATAAATAATTATTTTTGTAACATTTGTATGTGTCACATTAACTCTTTTAGGAATAGTCTCAAACGACAGAAATTAAGGAATAAACTAGAATTTAAATTTTTAATTTTTCAAAAACGAATTGTTTTAAGCACTATATATTTAAAAACGAAAAATATTTATCCTAAAAGAAAAAAAAAATACATCAAATCAGTTACTCTACTTATCATACCATACATTTTTAGTGATTGTCAAGAGAATAAATATTAGCGAAGAGTTGCTATAGAAAATTGAAGGACAACAAACATCTGAATGGCGATTCAAATCCTTAAACAGTTTTCCCAAACTCTGAGACCAAAACCTTGGACTCTGTTCTTCTCTTTCTCTTGTTCAAACGATGCTTCCCAGAGTTTAGTGACAGACGCTGTTTCCATTCTCACCCATCACCGTTCCAAGTCACGTTGGAGCAATCTCCGTTCAGCGTGCCCCAACGGCATCACCCCCGCCGAGTTTTCCGAAATTACCCTCCACATCAAGAACAAACCCCAACTCGCCCTTCGCTTCTTCCTTTGGACCAAATCCAAATCCCTCTGCAACCACAACCTCGCCTCGTACTCCTCCATCATCCACCTCCTCGCACGTGCGCGCCTCTCCTCACACGCTTACGACCTCATCCGAACCGCAATTCGCGCTTCCCACCAAAACGACGAGGAAAATTGTCGTTTCAACTCGCGGCCTCTGAACCTCTTCGAAACCCTCGTTAAAACCTACCGAGACTCCGGGTCCGCTCCCTTCGTCTTCGATTTGTTGATCAAGGCGTGTTTGGATTCCAAAAAACTTGACCCTTCTATTGAGATCGTTCGAATGTTGCTCTCTCGCGGGATCAGCCCTAAAGTTAGCACCTTGAATTCTTTGATTTCTAGGGTTTGTAAAAGTCGAGGGGTGGATGAAGGGTATGCAATTTACCGCGAGTTTTTTCGGTTGGATGAGGAAAACAACGAAATTTCTAAAAGGGGTTCTGGTTTTAGAGTCACCCCTAATGTCCATACTTATAATGATTTGATGCTGTGCTGTTACCAAGATGGTTTGGTGGAAAGGGTGGAGAAGATTTGGATTGAAATGAAGTGTAACTATAAACCCAATGCTTATAGCTATAGTGTGTTGATGGCTACTTTTTGTGATGAAGGGAGAATGGGGGATGCAGAAAAGTTGTGGGAAGAGTTGAGAAGTGAGAAAATTGAGCCTGATGTTGTTAGTTATAATACTATCATTGGTGGGTTTTGTACGATTGGAGATGTTGGAAGGGCTGAGGAATTTTTCAGGGAAATGGCTGTGGCTGGTGTTGGCACCACTGCTTCAACTTATGAGCATCTTGTGAAGGGGTATTGTAATATTGGGGATGTTGATTCGGCTGTTCTTGTTTATAAGGATATGGCTAGGAGCGATTTAAGGCCTGATGCATCAACCCTTGACGTAATGATTAGGTTGCTTTGTGATAAGGGTAGGGTTCGGGAATCTCTGGAGTTTGTGAGGTGTGCAGTTGGTAAATTTGATTTGATTCCAATGGAAAAGAGTTATGAGGCCTTGATAAAGGGGTTGTGTTTTGATGGGAGGATGGAAGAAGCGTTGAAGGTTCAGGCAGAGATGGTTGGAAAAGGTTTCCAACCGAATTCTGAAATATATGGTGCTTTTGTTGATGGATATGTTAGACATGGGAACGAGGAGATGGCAGAAGCTTTGAGGAAAGAAATGCTCCAAAATCAGATGCAGAGCTAACAGAATAATAGCTTTTGTACTTTGCCAAATCTGGTGAAAATAATTTTCTTGTACGATTCTGTGGCCATCCTGAGTGAACTTGTTGGGGGGGGTGATGATGAACTGTATATCCTGATTTGTTTTTATGCTCAGGTGTGGTTGATAATAGTGGTTATCTCCCGATAATCAACGTAAGATAAATGGCATTACACATTGAAACAACGCTGTCAAATGCTGATTGAACACAAGTGTAGCACATTTTTTTGTAAAATTCTGTTCTTAGTGCATTGGATGCAGTTAAAGCCAAATTACTTGTCTTAATATTCCCACAGTATATTTTGGATGTCAAAAGCAGGCTTTTAAAGGATACCGTATCCCAGGAATTTAATTTGCTTTGTAGCAGCAGAAATGACGATTTATTTTGTTATCTGGTGTCGCGTAATGATCATACTGTAATTCATAAATTCAACTGTTGATTTTTTGTATCTGCTATGAAGCTGAGCATGACTTTCATTGGACTCAAGATGTACTTTGCTCCTGTGTACGGTTCAACATTGAGCTCCTCTATACTTTGAACTTTTCCAAATACAAGTTACATGAGTTTTGTAACTATAAATATACAACATTTAAAATCCTGCCCCCCTGATATTTCTCATGCTATAATTGAAGGGGCAAAAATACAAAATAAATAATGATTAATCTAATAACTTTACAGGGGAGTTAAATGAGAATCACAGAGGGTAATAGCCAAAGGTTAAATAGAGAGGATGCCATAGATAGAAACCATGACAAAAAAGCCATAACTGCAGATATCCTGTACCTGCTACAAAGCTTTGGAGGGCAAAAAGACCCATGGGTGTTGAGAAGGAGATCCACAACACTAGCTGTTGAGCAAGCTGCTGCTAGTATGAGGGTTGATAATACCTATAACAAATAAACATGAGTCACTTAACGGATGGTTGCCAATATGTATCTCCATCAACTAATAGATAACACTTGGATCAGAAACTACATACCCAATCTCCCACAACGATAATCAACAGTATTCCTGGTTGACGAATGGGGCATTTGACCAGAACGGAATATCCATCTACTAATGCTAATGTGAAACTCCATGGTATGACCAACCCCATAATTGTCACCAAATAGCTAGGACATGGATAGTGGAGACAAAAATAAGATAATTAATTAACAGAAAAATCAACAAATTCAATTATGCTAATGATGCCTGCTCAGCTCCTGCCATTTATGTGATGCAAATAACAGAAGCAGAATTTTAAGCATATTTAACAAGTGATAGAGAAGATTATCAATAAAAGATTCAAATGTGCTGACAACCTGAACTGCGGCTTTGTTGAGTAAATGGTGAGATGGGAGAAAAAGTAATTTCCGTTGAAATTCACAAAATGTGCTTGACAATTTAATAATACAAATCAAGCTTTTGTTTTAGAATTCAATAGTTTCATAAAGCTTCTCTTAAGAACTAATAACAACGGCTTTCTTGCTGATATAATTCTTTGCTCTCTAGGAGAAGAATTTATAATGATTTCATAATAAATTTAGATGAGTGTGTGTGTGCGTATATATATATATATTCTTTTGTCACTTATCACAAATAGGATCGATCAAGATCACTGTGATGCCATTTCATTATACCGACCAGTTCTTAACACTATATATGCAAACAGAGATTTGGTGCTTAAGTAGATTGGATCATTATATAAAATACTGATTTTAGTAGCAATTTGATCATAGTAAAGAAATATCAATAGAATAACGAAATTCAAAATCCTTCTGTCTCATCGCTGGGTGCAAAACAATAGCCAAAGGGTGGAGGAAAAGTTAAAGGTAAACAACTGAATTAATTCTCTTCCGCCACTCCATAGAGAATAAGTTGACTGCTCTAAGATTAAGCAACCTGACGCTAAAAAGTTGAAAAGTCTACTCGAAGAGGAAACTTGCTAAGAAATATATCATCCACCAATATCATCTTTGGCATAAAATTAATTACTCCTTTTCCTGTTTTTGAGCTGAATGAACTCAATGACCAAAATCACCCTTGGCATAAAATTAATTATTCTTTTTCCTGTTTTTGAGCTGAATAAACTCAATGCTAGATGAGATGATCTATGAATAACATATATATATGGAGGAAAAAGAAGCATTAGAGCGGCTAAAACACTGCAGAATGGCGGGGAGAAAGGAGAAAGAAAAAGGTACCAGAAAGCCGTGTAGCTGTAGAATTCAACCCCCAGAGACATAAAGAGAAGGGAAGCAGAAGAGAACATGGTCTGGCCCAATCTCAGACTGAAGCTAGCGCTGGTGCCCACAGAGCCAGGTAATTCATCCATTAACTAATTGCATGAGATGTATACTAGTACTCTACAATTCTATTTCTTGATTTTCGGCTTTCCTTGTGATATTCCACTATCATATTCCTCCTTCAAGTTCAAACCAAACTCCTCTTGTCATCAACGACGTTTACATCTTTCAGCTGAAACCTTCTCGTGGTTCAAAAACATCATCTATACCAGTTAAGATCTCACTACTCCCAATGTTTGTACTAAGTTCTTGACCCCTATTATCCCTTGTGCAAATAATGAAACAAGACAAGGAAGAAAGGAAAGGAAATCCAATATGTAATAAGGACATGGGGTTGCACTTTATGACAACGAAGACCTCACTCTTCCAAATAGAAACTTCATGACAGAGAATTTCCGGCAAGTTTATGTTAGGTGCAAGTTTGGACTTTGTGACAAGGCTTTTTCTGTCTGCTGTTTGAGCAATAATGTTGTTGCTTTAATTAGGATGGTGGTGTGTTGACACATGGGCTACTTCGTTTTTCGGTGGCAGGTCCTTGGTGCCGCTAAATATGAGATAGATTTCTTTGACATGACTTTAATGGGGTGAGTCCTAACTTTTTCTGTTTATAGCAGAAACGTTTTGCCTTCTCCACTCTAGCCTCATCATGGTGGAAAGAATAGAAGAGTAAAATATTTTTGGATGAGATATGTTCAAAAGGGTGATCAAAAGATGTTTTTTTTTTTTTTTTTGCTTTAAGATATGATCCTTTTTTGTTGTTTATTTTTATATTATATTCGATGGTTTTTTGTTGTTTATTTTTATATTATATTCGATGGTTTTTTGTTGCTTATATGGTTTTGAACGGTCGTTAGTCTTGGTTGATAGGGACCAGACAAGACAAGAGAAGCATCTGTGTCCAAAATGAATTTATGAATGGGAATGACTAGCGGCAAATTGTGTACCAGTACTTTGAGGGAACTCGGATTCGCCATTTGTCAAACCAGTATTGTGCCCATTTTCATTGGAAAATGATGTGATCATGTGATGCAATGCAAGTGGTAACGAGGAGGAGAAACTAGAATTGTGTTGGGGGACAAAAGGCTATAAGCCTATAAGGACTATCGGTGTTGGAGTCTCACCTTAGCTTGTGAACTGTGAAGCTTTACTTCGTCAAGGCGTAAAGGTTGTGAGGAGACAAAGTGAGAGTGGAAGATAATAGGTTAGAAGAGAAAAGATGAAAAATAGAGGTAATTTGATTGAAAAGAAATTATGTAAAGGAACGTAGTTTTTATCTATTTTCATTCAGATCTCAATTTTATTAAGAAAATTTTTAAGTGTGAAACTCATGATTTTTTTTAAAAAATAAATCACATCTCTTCTCAACCAAATCAACCCTTCATGCACATTTCTCCTCCCTTTTTTGCCTTTTTTTCCTCCTCTCCTTAATTTGACCCAAACCAAATCATTCCCAAGTGATAAATAAACAAAAATGGTACACTAAATGCAACATCCCCATATGTGCAAAGTATTTACCTATTTTACCAGTAACTAAGTTTTGCGAAAAAAAAACTAGACAAATAATAAGATCTCTCCTCCCAATCAATTTTTTTCATCTACATAACTTAATGCAAAACCTTATTTAAAAGACCTAAGTTCAATTTCACTTAAACTAACGTGTTGGTTAACGTATTAACAAATTAAAGAAAATTGTATTTATATACTTCCTGCTTCGCTCTATCAATTTTTATGGATAAAACACAAGAAAGAAACCATTATTCTTGAAAACCAAATCGACTGTTCACATTAGTTCAATCATGAACCAAGCTACCAACCGTTCCCGTCACATGGCTACTCTGTAAACATTAATGATATGTTTGGACAAAGAGGAAGAAAATAAATAAAAATAATATAAATAATAATACTTTTTATTTAATTAAAGGAAATATAAAAGAGAAAAAAAATTAACTTTTAAAAATAGTAGATTTTTCTTCTCATTCTTTTTCTCTTCAATCCAAATTTTAAATAAAAAAAATCCCTTCATTCTCTTTTCTTTGGGAACATGTTGGTAAGATAGGCAAGTGGCCGAATCAACAAAAAAATCCGTTTTTCCCTCGGGGCCTCACCTTTTTTTCCTGTTGAGTATATTTGACAGAAATTTTGAAAATAGAAAGCTAATTTTTTAATAAACATTATATAACTTAATAATTTTTAAAATAATAAAGATTATATATTAAAAAATTAATCTTTTAAACAATTTAAAGAAATATATTACTACATCTTATAACCAACCTTCACCAAACACGTCCAAGATAAAATTCCATGTAATCAATTATAACAATAATTGAGTATATCTATAATTGACTATTGAAATTGTCTATCGTTTCACAACTAGCCCAAACACATTTATATTACAAATGCAAAAGGAAATATGATTAAACTCTATATCATCATGGCCTCACAATTTCAAGGGTTACATAAATACATTACTCCATTATTGTCCCGAACCCAAGGACACATCCAACTCCTCAAAATCCACTGCAGCAAAAAAAGAAAGAAAAAGAAAAAGAACGTCACTACGTCAGCATACAAAACGTGGTCAATCGAGGGAAAAGGCAGCTATGAAGTAAACATTTAACTGCCCACTTAGAATAGCAAATAAACTTGTACAGCATTACATGGGTAGAAATGGAAGACACAGCAGAATTGGATTTCCTTTATGTTTGCAAAAGGAGAGAGAGAGAGAGAAATCCATAATTAAATAGAAATATTCAGTTAAACACCAAAAATGAATAATATTTCAGCTAAAAGGTCACAATTAGAAGTGGGGACAAAATAGTGAGTGCAACACTACAAGATTGAGACAGCAAATACACTAAACAATAGCTATTGGCAAGTGCCATATACCACCCAAGATCACAAATTATGCATTTTGATACTAGATCTGTAGATGATACAAGTTCATCTTTAGCAAACAACACAAACATAAGGCCATAGTAGTCCATCCCAGATACGGAGCAGACGACACAAAAAGGGATAGTGGATAGCGGGATGGCTGTTATTTTAATATTTTTTAATTATATTAAATAATTAATATCATACACACACATATATAGATGCTTACTAACAGCAAGAGTCCAGTAATATAATAGGAAAAAAAAAGTACATGAGAGAAAGAATATAGAACAAAACATAAGACCCCTATTTGACATGAACTGAATACCCCCCAAAGGATATGAACAGCAAGAGACAAGAGAACAATGTTTCAGACTTTCAGTTTGCAAATTAGCTGTAAACTCCACAGGAGTGCCGTGGGTTGACCAGAAACTCCATCACAGTACAATGGTTGGCCAGAAACACAGTTCGGAGCCCTGGGTCAGAAGGTTTGCATCGAAAAGAGAAGAGAAGAGATCAATGTCATTTATCCCTCCAAAGGCATGTGAGTGGAAAATAGGGTCAGATAAAGTAAAAAGGGTGAAATCCCAAAGATTGGCCCCCACTTAAACAGCACAAGCATCGTTCGAGGGGTGAAAAGAGGGGGAAATAAGGGGGGTTTGTATCTGAGCCAGTGGTGGCCAAGAATGACCGCGATTCACCCCGCTCCAGACACAACACTAAACTGAGACACAACATGCTCCAGATAGAGGCAAACAGTCACTCCACGCCACTCCAGGGCACGATTAACTACTATTAATAAGACAGAACTACCAGCCTTCAAATTCCCTGTTTATGTTATGGCATCTTCTTATCTTATATACTAACAAAAATGCAATCACTTACTCAAGTTTGGAAAAGTCAATTTTAGAAGTCATATTGATTAATGATCAATGCTTAACAACCATATAAATCCAATCAAAAAGGATATTCTTCTTCCTTATTGTTAAATCTAAATCCAATCTGTAGTTTTCAACTCTCTTGATTGTCTTATGGAATGAAAAACAGAGGGATGCACAGTAAAAACAGACTAAAAGCTCACTCCTCATCACCAAAATTCCACTCATCATATAATCTAACCATATTCTAATAAACCAATAGTACTATTTTATCATTCGAATGTCAAAATTTATTCAGTAAGATATCAACCATGGAAACCACCAGATTGACAATGAAGATGCAAAACCTGCAGGCACGAGAAAATCATATGTTGAAATAAATGTTAATCACGTGTTGGTTTGTAACTTACAATTCATGTAGAAAAGGTTTTACACAAACATGAGTGCAAGGTCAAATCATCTCAGCTATGCAATGTCTATCACGGTTTGCAACAATTGCTAGAAACAGCACAATGTTCAGGATGCAAATAGCACAAAATGTTGTCATTTGTTCTTTTCATTATTTATTATCCAATTTACTGCAGCTAGGGTCGTAAATTCCTGAGTTTAGCACGGCATATATTACTCTCCTGTCTGTACAATTTTCACTTCATAATATTTTTTTTATGGGAGGATTTTTTTTTTTACCAAATCAAGGGAAAAAGAAATAGATTTTAAGGGAGCAAATATTCCCCTATTTACATTTTAATTTTACTCTGTTAAAGATGTTTCCATAACTTTTTCACTACAAAATAAGACAATTGAGAAGAAACGAGGAAGGTACCTCTGCCGAGGAAGAGTGAGAAGCTAAAGCTCGAGCTTAAGTTCCTCTTTCTCGGTGCTGAGAAAGTGAAGAACGTAAGGGGTGACTCGAATAACAACAACCCATGCCCCGAACATGGCCGCGTGAGATTTCAGCTGCTTCAGTGCTGCAGCTTTGTCTGGCTTGCGCATGAACATTCCTGGAAACATGATGATGCCTTCTTCTCTGATCTGATTTCGCTTAAACCCTAACTCTCAATCTTCACTCTTCTCTTCAATTTAGGGTTTCTCTGTTGCTACCTCAACATGTATATTTCTTAACCTTCTCTGTTTTCTCCAAACAAATAGCAATCACGGCCCATAAGGATAACGCTTATATTCTGGATGTTGCTAGGTGCACATGCATATTGCTTATGCACCCAGCATTCAAATAAAATTCTAAAAATGCTCTTAAGTATTTTTTTCTTTAACGGATTACATAATCCGTATTTCTTTTAATTTATTAATTAAATAATTTTATATTTTTTAATAGTAAATTTTTTTATTTATAAAAAACATACGGATTAGTTAATCCGTATGAGTTATATCAAAATTAATTATCACAAAATTTATTATTTAAATTTACATGAGCATTAAATATATATTAGAAATTTTAATATTATATATAACAACATTATTTATTTTATAATATAATTGGTCTATTAGTTTAGTAGGTTAGAGTTTTGTATGGATTAGGCTAATCCGTAAGTCTCATACGGATTAGCTAATGTATATCCCTTTTACGGAAGGACAAAACGGAAAAATTGCATAATTGTTAGGTGTAACAGTAATTTTGCTTGGTTCACGTAGAAATGCCCTTATTTTCTGCCCAATGAGGAGCCCATCCTCCCATTTAACCTTTTTTTTTTAATCCACCTGCACTTCAATGGAGCTAATCTAAATTTCAACTTTCAAGCCACTTATCCTTTCCTAGAAAACTAGTTTTTTTTTAAGGCATAAAAAGAAATTTTATTTTTTTATTGGAAAATAAATATTATTAAATGGTATAGATGGATCGCAAGTTGTGTACGATAATACAACTAGTATTTTAGTTTGTACAATTATGAGATTAATATTTTCTTATATAATTCAAATTTATAATAAATAAATATTTTTAATAGAATAATTATATTATAATTAAATTTTATGATAAAAAATAATAAATTTATATTGAATTTAAAATAAATAATCTATGTTGTCGTTCGTGATTAATTTTAATCATTGACAAATTCTTTAAAAAATTATTAAAATTTAGTGTTTTGAGTATTTTAGGTTGATTTAATAAATAAGATGTGAAAATTTTAAAATAAAAAGATTAAATTATTATTCTGGTACATTATGTTTTAATGTTTTTTTTTGTACATTAATCCTTTAAGTTTCAAAAGTCTCATTTTTTTATCATTTATATTTTCTAATGATTCCTTTTAAACAAAGACAACAAATATGTTAACAAAAACAAGTTATTTGTAGTTTTTTTTCCAATATAGTTTATGGGAATTTTCGTTTTAGTAACAATATACATGCTATGTAAAATATTAAGAGACCGTGATTATCAGGGATGGATCCACATGTTGAGTTGCATTGGGGGGCACTTCCCCCACCAAATTTATTTTCTTACTTATATACGTATAATAAAAAAAATACCCTTATAAAAACAATAGGCCTATAAGATAATATTTTTAAAATATATAAAAATATAAGAAATAAAAAAAATAATAAGTTTATACTAAGTTTACTATTTTATCCTTTTAATTTTTAGACTTAATTACTATTTGGGTCTGTTAACTTATTTTTTTTATTCAACTTGGTTCCTTTAATTTTAAAATATTAGATTTTTTTTTTAAATGAGTTTAATTTGATTCCATTTTTCTTCTATCGTCACCAAATATTTTCAAAATATGAGACCAAATTGAATCTATTTTAAAAAATAAAAACCTAATTATAAATTTTTTAAAAATAAAAGGACTAAATTGAACCTAATATATATAAAAGGATTCCATTTACTAACTTACACTACATATTTTCATTTGAGTTATTTCATCTCAATTTCTAAACAGAGCAAGAAATGGATTAAGAGAAATGGATTAAGAGAATTTGTCGTTTAAAATGGTTCTCTCGAATTAATTTTGTGAAGAATAGAATAAACAATCGCATAAGAAAAGATGAATGATTAGTTGGTTACATATATAAAGATATATTTTTTTAATGATATTGACAATGAAAAAATCACAAGACGTTTTCAATGAAAATGCATAAAGAACAATTATAATTGATAGAAATTTAAGTATTTTTATTATTCTTTTTTTATGAAATTTTTTATTTTGTAAAAATTTGTTATATTTTTATTTTGTAAAAATATTATAAATTATTTATTTCTTCCACGGAGAAATATTCTTGGATCCTTCACTAATGGTTATATCACATGGATTAATCTTTTCAAAAGGTTAAAACTCCCAAGTGAAGACACAAATTTTATATTTCTAACATGTATCATTTTTCCTAAAATTTAATTGTTGTTTAATCTCATCTCATGCATGAACAGTACTTAGACCCATGAAACATGTGTAGCTCAAACATCTTGTATCAAGCAAAATTTAAAGTTATTTGATTTGTGTTATAGGTTTTAATCAATTCAAATTTAGATGTTGTTCACCTTTTAGATTGTTATTTGATGCTTTTGAACTTTATTAGATTGTTATGAAATAGTAAGAGTTCAATTTAAATAGCTTTTAAGTAATTGAAAAATGTAAAATTTGATATTTAGATATTCTAACCCCGTGATATCAACATAGGTAATAAGTTTTGTGAAAAACATCAAATTAAAAAGGAAAAAGTTCAACAAATAGTTCAAAAGGAACTAAAACATTCATGACTTGGAATTATCTTGACAAGTTTGTTGATCATAAAGAAACAAATTATAAAAATTATGGTAAAGTCTACGTGGCAAGAGATACTAGTGTGACTTTAAACATAAGAAAGCATGCAAATAAATGTGTTGTAGAAAGAGAAATATTTTTTTTTTATTTGTCTCTAAATCAAGAAAAGTATAAGAAAATTTGTAAGATAATCATCAAATACGACTATCATTTATCTTTTGTTGAACACGAAAGAGTTAAGGTTTTGCATTGCCTTTTAAACCCTCATGCTAAAACAATATTTAAAAATATGACAGTCAAATGTTCTAAATTGTATGAGAAAGAAAAAGAAAACCTCAAATGTTATTCACAGTTCATTCCTGATTTATTTTTTTGTTTAACGTGTTATCTATAGTTACCAATCACTATTATATGGTGTTGACTATGCACTCTATTACTGAGAGTTATAGAGAAACAAAATGCTTAGTATCACATTGGTAATCTGGTACTTGGCTAAGTTATTGATTTTGTTAAAAGATTATCCATAAAATATATTAAGACTCCTACAATGTTATTCTATCACTGTTCTCATCTTGGATCCTAAACAAGTTTTAACAAATTTTAAAGTTATTTGATTATTGTTATTTTGGTCTTAGTCAACTCCAATTTAGATTTTATTCGACCTTTTAATTGTTATTTGATGCTAAGATTGTTATGAAATTGTATGAGTTTACTTTAAACAACATATTAGGCAATTACAAAGTATGAATTTGATATTTAAATTATTCTAATCTTGTGATGTCATCGTAGTAATATGTCTTTGTGAAGGGTATACAATTGAGGAGGACCAAGTTGAAGAAAGTTCAACGACTACTTAAAAAATATACTAAAATATTTGTAGTGAGTGTATGAAAATAAGTGAGTTATACATCTATAAATAAATTTTGGCAAAAAAATTAATTGGAGTTCGTTTTGCTAAGTGTACATGTGATCACGTGCTTAAATGTTTCGTAAGTTTATCTTTTAATCAATTATGATCATGACCGAATTACTTCCTATCACGTTTGAAAGATTTATTAGGGCGTGATAATCCCCAACTTATGGTTTAAAGCGGATTTATCTCCCATAATAAATACTCGATCTTGAAACCATCGAGGTTAATATGATATTTTTAATGTATAGTAAGAAATAAGATGATTAAAAATGAATTGCAATAAGGTGTAAAACAGGCAAGTGTTGGTTGTTGATAATACACTAAAAACACAGGCATATTAAAAAGGAGAAGAAGATATATGGTGCTTGGCAGGTAAGAAACCTAGTAGTAGCGAATCCATTGAGCACGCAACACGTGAAGGAATCGATGACGTGTCGTTAAAAGAAAGTGATAGGATAAGATGGAAAAATGGCGAGAAGCACACGGGAAAACAACCCCACTGGCCTCAACTTCACCAACGCCGACGTGTCTCCGTGGAGCAGAGCAGCCACCACGAAAATAAAAAGAAAGAAGCACACAACCACAGTCAACGTTTGTATCTATCTGCATTAAACCCAACTGCACTCTCTCTCTCTCTCTGCTTTGTTTGTAGCACTAAAACCCTATTCATCTCTTTTTTGTTTATTCTTACCATTTTCTCATCATCATGATGGCTCCTTCTCAGCCACCTCATTGGGCCCCATCTCCATCTCTAACACCAACACCAATCCTCCACAAGTCTTTCTTTCCCCCACCGTCAAACTCGCCGGCGGTTGACTTCAGTCCGCCCTTGATTGCAATGGTCGTCGTCGTCGCCGCCGCTTTCCTCGTCGTCACCTACTCCCGCCTCATCGCGCGCCACCTCAGACCTCCCATCCACCGCCTCCTCCGCCGCTTCCGTCGACGCCGCTTCCTCCCATCCTCCGTCGGCGACCTCGAGTCCTTACCCTACGAGTCTCCCTTTGATGGACCGCACGTGTTCTCTCCTTACGGTTTGGACGAAACGGTGATTAAAACAATTCCGTTTTCGCTTTACACCGCGAAATACGACGCTCGTTTTGACGAGTCTCGCAACGACTGCGCCGTTTGCCTTCTCGAATTCGAAGACGATGATTACGTGAGAACGCTTCCCATTTGTTCGCACACGTTCCACGTGGACTGCATCGACGCGTGGCTTCGCTCGCACGCTAACTGTCCTCTCTGCCGCGCCGGAGTTCTCTGCACCGATTCACCTTTCACTCCGATGATGGCTGCCAGAATCCGACCAAGCTTCGACGACGACACAATTCTCCACCGTATCAGTATAGATCCTCTCATCGATCCGCCGCTGCTGCCTGCGGCGGCTATCTCCTCCGTGCCGGAGATTACTCCCTGCGTCGACGAGAATTCTCCAAGGAGGAACCAGAACCATGCAAACGTGAATTCAGAGGATTGTTTTAGGGATTTTCTGCTGAAGAGATCGTACTCGTTCGGATTTGAACGGAGTCTGGCGTCGGAGAGGATGGTGATGGAACCGGCGACAGCGTCGCCGTGGCGGTACCGGAGAGGGAGTAGTAGTTTCTGGAGCAAGAGGCCTTCGCCGTTTGGATCGTTGGGGAAGCCGAGGGTGTTTTCGTTTAGGTATTATAGAGGAATGAAGTCACCGTTCTTCCGGCGGAGGGGATTTTTTCCGTTGTCGGAGTCGAGCGTGAGGTACGGCGGCGGCGGCGGCGGCGGGGGGAGCTCGTCGCGGCGGAGCAAGTCGATAGCAAGTCCGATGTTTCTGCGGTCGTCGGGGGTGACGTCGGCGGCGGCGTTCTCGTCGAGCAGGCTGAGGTGCGGGGATCCCGAGGCGCTTCTTTCGCCGGAGAGGTTTAACGGGAGGTGAAAATAAAGGAAGGGTTGAAAAAGTGTTAGTAGAATTTTTGAAATGAATGAGAATGGCCGGCAAGAGGACACGTGGCGGAGAGTGATTGGTGGAGGGGGTTGATCGGAGATGGGTGGAGGGATGAGGTAAAGGAGGAATTAAATGGAGGATGGTCGCATGCGGTTTAATTTAATGAGACGGTCTGGCAATTTGTAGAGAGTCATTAATGAATGGTAGGAAGAGCATTTAATTGGAGAGAGAACTAAGACATTTCATGCTGAGAAGTGATTAGTAAGGACTGAAGAGAGTTTCTTTTTCTTTTCTTTTCTTTTTTTTCTCTCTCTCTAAATATATCTATTATTCTCTGTGTCTGTGGTGGTGGGGGGAAGAGGGTTTTTAAAGAGGATTGGATTTTGTATTTTCATGTACTTGTATTTTACAAACAAAAGAGGTTTTGGCTTCTTGATGAGGGGTTTCGGAGTTTTGTAGTGGTTTCTTTATGCACCGACTGAACTCCCCATGTGGAAGGATTGAAGATGCAAATGAGATGTGGTGACCTAGGTGACTCTCTAGGTTTATGCCCGCAGACGCAAGGCATTAATTGTGGCATTGGGTATGTTGACAAGCAACATTGGTTGATTCCTTTAGTGTTTGTGTGTGTGACTCTGCTGTGAATTCTTTCTTCGTCAGATAATTAATGCCATTTATAAGATTTTGAATTTTGGAATCTTTTGTGATCAATGCCATGTCCGATTTCCACTTTTTTTCCTTTTCCTTTTTAATTAGTGCGGATTGGGGAAGCTAAACTCACTTTTTTCCTTAAATAATAAATAATAAGAGTGCTAACGTTGCTGTAAATAATGTCTTTCTACCAAAATAACAATGATTTTTACTTGGCTCTTCAACTAATTGGCTCAACTGAAAGTCGCTACGTACTTAATCATCCTCCTAATCTATAAATTTAGGTAAATCATGGGGAGTTGTGGATGTCATTCAAAGTTTACGTGGTGAGGGGCAATGTGGAGCCTCGCATATGGAAAATTTAAGTGTAATTTGATGTTTTGCTGTAACGTTTTGTCTACATCAACTTCTATTCCATGCCTTTCAACGCCCATGTTTGTGAATCTACCTACGTCGTCTCTCTCAAAATGTGAACTCCATGAAACCACTTTTTTCTTTTTCTGACAAAACAGATCTAAAGGCATAGTCAAGCTTTGGCATTTTGGCCACCAATAGTGGTAGTAGCTTTTTTGGTTTGTCTTGCTTTTTACCCATAATTAGCAATAGTGGTAAACTTGTGGAGCTAATAAGCTATCATGCACAGTCAACGTGAGCTTCACAATCTGTCTTCAAGCCCAAACCTAAACCTAACCCTTCTCTGAGTTGTAAGTGCACAAACCGGCCCATTAGATTTCAAGTTGGTCCCAAGTGCATATCAAAATATAAAAACAAGAGGAGTGGCAGCAACATATTTTTATTAACTTATTTTAAAAAAAATTAATTGGTTAAAATTTATTAAAAACTATAAAATCAAGAGAAAGTATCATTAAATATAATGTAAAACCTACTAAATTTTATCATTTTCAATAAATTTTAATATCTTTCTTAATATTTCTCTAAAAACACATCTCACGAAATATCTTTCCTCTCTTTGTTGCATTTTTGTTTTGTTCGAAAAACCAAAATACGTGGCCAGAGGAAAGGATATGTAATTCATCCGAGACATGCATTGACATCGAGTTAAGAGGTTACTACATTATCAAATCAAAATCTGTAATATCCATCTGTTGTAGTTACATGCATTATTAATGTTGCAGCTAACATTAAAGATAGCACAAAAAGTTAGGTATAGGTTTTCTTTTTAGTATAGTATTTTGTAGTTTTTTTATTTGCTGGTGAAAGATTTTATAATTGATTCTTAATAAAATTAGAAGAACACTACTTTAAGTATTGATCATACTATTATTTATTCATAATTAATCTACTACTCTTTTATCTTTTCAACTTGATGATAAGGCGAGAATTTTTCGATTTTTTTAGAAACTATCTTTGCTAATTAAAATTTTAGAACTCTACTTCTCTCTCACACACATTTATAATAGTGGTACTATATAATTTAGAACAATTCACTTCAACGCACAGTTTTTTTTGGAACGCATGAGCCTAATCTATACTATCGATCTGTTTTTAGTATCCACATAAATGTTTCTACTATAGCATTAGAAAATTTGACAATTGCCATACATGTTTGATAAAGGGTCCACATCATGTGCTTGCGAAATAATTCTATGAAGTTAAATGCATATCCATTCAGATTACCAAGAAAATAAATGTATTTGTATCCATTTTCTAGCTAGGTAGCCAGTATCCACTTTCTCAGTAGGCCGAACGCAGAGACAAATTTATTATTTGTTGTGACTCGTGAGTATTCAATTAAGGTCAGCTCAACTATATATATATATAGTGCATTTGTCAATTGTCATTTGATTACTTAAGCTAGGGCAGTGTACATTATTGTTTAGAGAATAGCACCTAATAATAAGTTCTGTTACAACAATTCGCACCAATGCAAACTTCTTTTTCTAGGAGTGAACTAACTTGATGCATGATCACTTGTTTTGGAATTCGGATATACATAAGTCACTGATATTTAACCTACTCTTGTAGGCAAATCACACGAGTTGCCTAACCTATCTAAAAAGTTTTTTTCTTTCTTTTTTCTATGGTTTACTTGTCCATATAGATATAGTATCGTTTTGTTTTTCGATACATGATTCAATTCATCGTTACCCCAATTGTTAAAATGTCAATACTTGGGAAGACACGGTAAAGAATACAACAAACAAAACGTGCAAGTGAAAATATAAAAGAAAAAAAAAGGTTTGACTTGATATTTCTGCTGATGAAATTCTTAAACTGAAAAATACAGAATGAAAGTGCCATTGGTCATTGGGTTCATTTTTCTACACAATCGAAATAAAAGACGAGCTATGGTTCCAAGTCAATGCGTGAGCAATGTAAATGACACTTCTATTAGCCGGATGATGCAGGGTGTTGCATTATTTGTCAGCCAAGTGGATTCACTAGCTATCAGCTGAGACCATTAATTCGCCCATATTAGTATATATAGTAACCTTTAATTAATTACTAGCAGCTTCTAATCATATACTACCACAGTGCAATCGTAAGAACTACAGTAATGTGGATTTGTGAGTTGATTATGCTTATTTTATTACTTGGGCTTAATTGAGATGGTGTTACTTACGCTTTATTAATGGTCTTGATGAATTTGTGTCTAGAATATGCAACTTGGTTAAAGACTTATAAAAAAGTAAATATTATTTTTTATTGAAATGCATAAAAATAAACCTTTTATAATTTTTAAATGCGTTTTCATATAATTTTTTATAAATAACATTATCTTCTAATTTCTTAACTAGTGTTTTAATTAGGACACTAACCAACAAAACCTATAAAAAAAATCAACAATTTACAATGGTGATTCGACTGTTTATAACCAAATAAGTTTGAATAAGTGTCAAAATATATTTTACTTTCCCACCACTACATTAAAAATGAAAATTTGAAGAGAAGAAGAATTAAGACTATAAAGTATATATTAATGGTGGAGAGTGAAAACCAGAAGTTATCAATAGTGATCACTGCTAAAAGTTACTAAAACTAGTTATTAGAAGTTATTTGTAGTTATGATTTTTTTTTTTGTTTATAAATACCAATTTATACAATATAATAAGGTTGAAAACTTTGTCATTAAAACTTTACAAAGTCATACATTTGAATTTTATTTTATTTTTTTATTTTCCTTTGCAATTTATTTTCTTGATCTATTATAAAAATTATTGAAAAGTTTTCCAAATTGAGACTTGGAATCATAGGTTTAGATAAAGTTACAAAATTTCATGAAAACATATATATATATATATATATATATATATATATATATATACACACACGCACACGCAGTATCCGTATTGTGTTTATTAGCAATTATTTTCTTACTAATGTAATTAAGTAGTAACCACTAATTAAACCAGTATGCAGGCGAGGGGTGCAACAAATTAATTAGGGTTAAGCTTAGTACCTTAAAATATACTGTACTTAGTTTGGGGTTTTGATATTATAGATATATATACTAAAAAATTACATAATTATATAAAAAAGACTGCATCCAAACCCACACTAATTACATATTTGTTTAGTTTTTATTTTTTTAACAAAACTTTTTTTTATCCGTGAAAATTAAAATTATACCTTCTCGACAAAAAAAAAAAAAATAACACTAGTGCATCTCTTTGACAGAACAAAAATGTCTAGTTGTCAATAGGAGAGATGAGAGATATAGAGGTAAGGCAGCTTGACAGCGAAAATAAATGCTACAAGGTGGTTGCATTGCCGAAAACATACAGTGTTCCAAACCGTTACATAAATAACTAGTAGAGATATGATATTCATATCCAAAACGTAATCTAGGAATTTATTGCTAAAGCCTTCAGCTCAACCAACTCTTCTAACGCCATGTCTCAGTTAAATTCATCTACCAATCTTTAAAGGCCTTTCGACAACAATTGAATCCCCATATATCTTTTGCACATAACAATGCCGGAGTTGTACTCTGTGAAGGTGGAAGAGGCAAGGCCTGCAACTCATGAAAAGCCATCAGCAGGTCCTGTCTACAGGTGCATTTATGCCAAGGATGCTTTGACTCAGTTACCTTCTCATTTTCAATCTCCATGGCAATTCTTCAGGTTACTTTCATTTCTTTTCAATTTTCATTAATAGAAAAGCATTCCATGTTCCTATGTGTCAAAAAGAACTCAAATCATTCTTTGCATTTCACGCAGTTTTATTTTAGACGTTAACAGATCCAAAAACAAAAAAAGAATTAGATGTTAAGCTAATTCATTTCCTGAATTCTACTTACATCTTTTAGAAATAATTTTGATGTTAAATAAAATAAAAAGATGTTTATTTAAGATTAAAAAATAGATGTTAAGTTAAATTATGGATAACTATATTTGATGTTAAATTAAAAAAGACTTTTAAAAAATAACAAATGGTTCATGCAGGTCTTGAACCTACACGTTATTAATATGATGTTCTAACCAATTGAACTAATAGATCAATTTTTACATATTTTAAACTCTTTTTTTTATTAAATAAGAGTTATTGATAAACAATCAAAGATTGAAATAATTTTTTTATTGATAAATAATTTTATCCAAACGCAAACGCGAATTGATAAAATCCAAATTATTGTTAAAAATATCCAAAATTATTTTATCCAAACGCGAATAACGCAAGTAACAAATGTAATCTCTCTAATGAAGATTGAATTCGAAGTCGTACAATGAGTTGTAGTTGTAGTGGGGTTTGGAAATCATTCTTAGCAGTTTCGATGATTCCCTATGCAGGGACACGACAACGAGGTGCCCCAGCAACCCAATGCTGGGTCGGCGTCAAAAATCCGATTCCAAGGTACCAACTTTTTAATGTGTTTTTGTTTCTTCCATCATTTCTTACTTACAGTGTTACAGTAGCTTGGCAATTCTAGTTTAGACTTTATTTGTCGCATATCATTTTTTTGTAGTTTTGCTCCTTATGTGTTATTTATTGATAAAATATTTTTTCTTAAATATAATAATTTAGTAGTAGTATATATTTGGATAAATAGTTAAATTCGTGTGTGATGTAATAATAAATTGATCTTTATAATATAAAAAACACAAATTTAATATGTAAAAAAAATACGATAATCTAATAATTAATTTATCATACTTTTTACACTTTTTAGAAACAAATTTGATTATTTATCTTATATATTTTATATTTTATGGGTAAATGACCTTTTATCTCAAAAATGTATAAGAATGTGAATTTAGTTTATAAAAGAAAGAAATTCCTGTTTTAAACTTTTACTATTTGAATATGTAAAAAGTAGAATAATAATTATGTTGTGTCTTACTATAACCTGTTAAATTAATCCCTCAACTTTACACTTTAATACTAATCCAATTGTCAAATTTATCTTTGTACACTAAGGCTTATGAACATAGCATGCATTAAGTACACTATGTGAACATTGAACTGAATTTGCAGGTGGGTCCCTATCAATGGATCACATATCAGGAGGCTTATGATGCTGCCATACGAATGGGTTCCGCCATGAGAAGCCGTGGTGTCAATCCTGTAACACATCTTGCTTTATTTAAGATACTACGTATTGGGAAATACGTATGCAATTAATCTAACTCGTGCTTTTGTATAACAAGGGATACCGTTGTGGCATATATGGGTCCAACTGCCCCGAATGGATAATTGCAATGCAGGTATGACACCATGTTTTTTTAGGGGAAATTACACTTAACCAACTCTTTTAGTATGTTAATCACAATTAGTTATGAACTTGAATTAAGTAATTATCTGGTTAAAGAGAAATTATAACAACATATTCTTTCACACAAACTCAGCTAATAGAGAGTGAGCACATTGGGAATTCATTCAATAATTGAAGAGTATGTTTAGAAAGAGTGTGTTGCTAACATTTTTCTATTGTTCCTAATTAAAATTATGATTAGGCAACTAAAAAGTTAGTTCTCTAACCTTGTTTGTATTATTGTACTTCACTTAACATCACAAGGATTGATACCTTATAACTATATTTTATGTTTATCCTTAGTAATTTTTCCAGTGGGACTTGAGTGACACGATTCAAATTTGCTGTTTGCAGGCTTGCAATAGCTATGCAGTAACCTATGTCCCATTATATGACACCCTGGGTTTGTGTTTTGTTCCTTTCCCAATCACTCTCAAGGTGTTTTGCTTTTACTTTCCCCAAAGAACTTGGCAACTCAGAGTTTGTCATGTATCTTTTACACTCACATCATTCAGCTAGAAAACGACTCTAAATTTATGCCTAGCAGGTCCTAATGCCGTGGAGTTTATCATAAACCATGCTGAAGTTTCGATTGCATTTGTACAGGATAGCAAGATTCCTTCTGTAAGTTCTATCATATTTCTTGGAGCACAACCTTTATTTTTTCCTTGGAGGGATTTTGATTTCAGCAAGATGAACCATCTGAAAGTTTTTCTTTCCCTCTATTATTCTGGATGCTAGCTTTGTATGTTAGATACCTTCAAGGCTTCAACATATAACTATTGCAATTGATCATCAATCTGTTTCCTTACAAATTGTAGGATGAGAAAAGTCATTAGTAGCTTTTAAAATGAGTTATATAAATATATTTTCTGATATTTCTGTAAACCACTTGCTTAAAACAATAGTTAAAATCTGGTATTCTATTTGAAACTGACAGAATGTTGCACATACTGCTAGCTCTTTTTTATATTGTTATTTGCTGTACTTCTTGTAACATTTTAAGTTATCCTTTGAGCTTCTTGAAGATAACTAGCCTATCATCTGGGACAGCATTGGATATTTCTCTAATATGTTTGTTTCCCCCCCATTCCTACTGAAGTGATGACTGTTTCCACAGGTTTTGTCATGCCTTGATCGGTGGTCAAGTCTTAAAAGTAAGCCAATGTGTTTATTTTGTCTCTGTTACTATTAGTTTAAGGGTCTTCCATCTTTTTAATGGTAACCAGCCTCTTTAATTTACTGATGCAGCTATTGTGAGTTTTGGTAATGTTTCAACCACACAAAAGAAGGAAGCTGAGGAGCTTGGTGCATCTTGCTTCTCGTGGGAAGAGTTTCTCCAGATGGTAGGAACCCTGATTCTTAATTTCATATTGATGTTTATAATCAACAGCAAGAGCCATTTTGATTGAGTATTGAGAGATAGATTTTTTAACATTGAATATATCTTCATTTCTCCAGGGAAATATCGATTTAGACCTTCCACCGAAAAAGAAGACTAACATCTGCACAATAATGTACACAAGTGGAACAACAGGCGAACCCAAAGGCGTCATTATTAAGAATGAGGCTTTCATGACTCAAGTGTTGTCTATTGACCAAATACTTAATTTAACTGACAGAGTGGTATGATAATCATTTTTCTCACTAGTTTCATGTTATATTTTTTCAAGCTAGGGAAAAATCTGTCACCCCCACCCTTCAGAAAAACTTCTATTAGTTTTTCCATTTGTGTTGTTTTCTTTATTTTCAAGTATGTGAGAATTGTAGGTGATGATAGTCTTAGGCTTCATTTCCTTTTTATTTTGTGCACTTCTATTTTATCATTCTCACAATAACATGGTGCCCAGGACCTTATCTATATAGCTATTTTTCCATGATTTAGATAAATGCATGACCAGACTTAATGAAGTTTTCTGATGCTACAGAAAGTAAAGCTCATCAATCTTCTAGGGACTTGGGGCATATGTCAAATGTATTAGTCATATTCCATTATAAGTTGATGAATGAAGAGGAAAAAGACATGCATGAGTATGTCATATTTATGTAATGATATGTGCTCACACAAAACATAAACTGTGTATTATTGATAGGGAACAGAAGACGACGTGTACTTTTCTTTCCTTCCTCTTGCTCATGTATATGACCAGATAATGGAGACCTATTGCATTTATAAGGGCTCCTCAATTGGATTTTGGCAAGGCGTAAGTTTTGTATTCAATTCCTATTATTAAGTTTTGGCTCATTATCTAATATGTTCTCTCATGGATTTTTTTTTATGTTAATTCTGGCAGGATGTTGGATTCTTAATGGAAGATATTCTGGCACTGAAACCAACTCTATTTTGTGGTGTTCCTAGAGTTTATGATCGTGTTTATGCTTGTAAGGCTATATGTTTTTGGTACTAGCACTCTTATCTTGGTGTGTGCTATAGTGCTCTAAGTATTGAATTTAAGCTGCATGTACTCTTGTAAGTTGTAACTACTAACTATATTGTCCAATAAGCATTGACTATAAGCTTTGTGCCTGAAGGTATCAGTAGCAAAATTTCATCTGGAGGAGCACTGCAAAGTACATTGTTTCAATATGCATATAACTAGTATGTACTGCTACCAAACTCTACCATTTTAGACTTCTGCACTTCTATCCTAGTGCCAACTAATCTAGAATCTACTGACAGCAAGTTGGGATATCTGGAGAAGGGTCTTCCCCAAGACAAAGCAGCACCTTTGTTTGATAAGCTTGTGTTTGATAAGGTATTCTATTTTACTCTGTTATTCTTGTTCAGAAACTCGTTTGAAAATTGAAATATTGGTTTTATGGATAGATAAAACAAGCATTAGGTGGACGGGTTCGCCTCCTATTATCAGGAGCTGCTCCTTTGCCTAGGCATGTGGAGGAGTTTTTGAGGGTCACTTTTGGAGCTACTATGTCACAAGGATACGGTATGGTATTTGAATCTTTTGCTAAAAAGTGCAGGTGGATTGTTTTATATCATTTTTATGACAGCTCTTCAATAGTAAATTTTAATTCTGTTAATCTGTTGTAGCATGATTCTGGCATTCCTTGATTTGATTTTAAATTTTTGGTTCTTATATTCATTCTATAGTAGACTTAGTCACATGTTAATCATATTTCTAATCCACTTGCCTATGTGGGTGTGTAGCCATTTAATTATGCAATGTTAAATTATTATCATTTTGATGTGACAGGTCTTACCGAAAGTTGTGGTGGGTGTTTCACTGGAATAAGTAATGTGTTTTCTATGATGGGAACAATTGGAGTCCCTATGACAACCATTGAGGCCAGGCTTGAATCTGTGCCAGAGATGGGGTATGATGCACTCTCCAGTGAAGCCCGGGGAGAAATTTGCCTTAGAGGGAATACCTTGTTCTCTGGTTACCACAAGCATCAAGATCTTACTGAAGAGGTTATGGTTGATGGTTGGTTTCATACAGGTAAACCCTCATGTTGTGAAATAAACGGTGGTCTACAATGTCAATGAAGAGTTCCTTTTTCTAAGCTTCATTAGGATTCTCCACTTAATGGTTTAGTATTCTTACTTGTTTAGACTTCAGACACCACTCGGAATCATGTAAACTGCTACTACTAGATAGGATGACACATACACAGTCAAAAGGGTTTTATGGACTGTTAAGCACTAGGTAATTTCTTGATATGCTGTGTTCAAGGCCTCAAGGGGATTTTCATTGAGAATTGAGAAATCCAGAAAGACCTTCGTATAAAAATTAGTTCAACTATGGTTATTAAATTTGGAATCCCAGTGAAGAGGACACATAGGAGATCAAGTTAGAGAGTTTTGTCATGAACTTCTGACTTTCTCCATTTCGGTTTTTGTTTGAATGCATAGTGCATATAGATCATTGAAGTTGTTAATTTGCCCCTAAATGCAGTGCGTTTTGGAATAATTTGAAAATCATTACAGGTGACATTGGAGAATGGCAGCCAAATGGAGCCATGAAAATTATTGATAGAAAAAAGAATATCTTTAAGTTGTCTCAAGGAGAATATGTTGCCGTGGAGAATATTGAAAACAAATACTTACAGTGCCCCCTTATAACATCGGTATGTTTATGCTTCAATCATAGAACATTCAGTAAAATTGGAGCAACATTAATTGTATTGCATTTGTGTTGGATGCCTAGTTGTTATGGGAAAGTGGACTCACAAATAGCTCAATTATTAAATTTATGTAATTCAATTAATCTATAACTTTTTTATTCCATATGCAGATTTGGGTCCATGGAAACAGTTTTGAATCTTTCTTGGTGGCAGTGGTGGTCCCTGAAAGAAAGGGCCTTGAGTATTGGGCAGTGAAGCATAATTCTACAGATGATTTCAAATCTTTATGTGAAAATCCAAAGGCAAGAAAATACATTTTGGATGAGCTCAACAACACTGGTCAGAAACACCAAGTAAGTATATAGAATGCCCAATTCCATGAATTTAGTTTCGATTAAACATCAGATTAATCCTTGAGATTATGTTATAAGTAGATCATGAATATTTTGTTAGTTTCTAACTTTGAAAAATCATTCATTTTAGTTTTTTTTTACTTTATTTTTATCGTCGTTTTGGACCTAAGACAGACTAAAATTGATTGTTATTTTGTTAAGTTAGAGAATAATCAACCCAAACAATCTCAAGGACTACTGAGAGTTTACTCGTTTAGTTTCTGGTGTTACGCTATATTTTGGTCTTGCTGGTTACATTTGACGTTATTGATATTCTATCAGCTTAGAGGTTTTGAGCTGCTAAAAGCAGTTCATTTGGAACCAATTCCCTTTGACATGGAGAGAGATCTGATAACTCCAACATTCAAGTTGAAGAGACCGCAATTGCTCAAGCAGTATAAGGTTTGTCTCATGTTCTATGATCAATATTGTAATTAGTAACTTTCTATTTCACTTTATAGAGTACAATTTTATTTTTGTTATTTGTTTCCTTAACATCTTGAATTAGTATGATTTATGGTTTGTACCAAAATGTGCACCGGTTTCAGCTAATCAGGAAGTATTACCGTATTGATAATTTCAATTAGACTTTTGGAGTGCTTTACTTACTAAGAACAAAATTACAAAACTCAAACAATTTCTTAGGTATTGTTTATACTGTTTTCTAATTAGACTTGGAGTTTTAATTCGGTAAAACATGTAATAAAAGTTAGCATTAAAGGATTATGCAGATTATCAAAGATAAAACTAATTATATAAATGTTACTCATGTACCCAAGTAAATAATTTAATAAAATGTTATTGTTTGCCAACATCATTTACAGGAATGTATTGATCAACTATACAAGGAAGCGAAGGCATAGATGGTGTGAGCCAGGTGTCTAACGGGGATTATATGCAATTATACTGATTCCCGACACAGTTTCCACAGAATCCATTCGAATTTTTTGTACACTTTGGTTCATTGAGTGAAGTGAAAAGCTACAAACAAAACCTTACATCGAAATGGCAACTGAGCATATCCACTCTGCATTCTTAAAAAGATTACAAAATGATAGTTGGAAATTTTTATAAGCTTGATATTTCGTGGTCTTGCAACTTCTGTTTTTGCTCCATTTTCTTTTATTAAGCTATTTTGGGCCTAGTGTTTTGTTCCCTCATCAAGTCTATAATTTTAGCCAATAGAATACAGTTGATTAGGGTAATGCTGAACCTGTATTTTTTTTCATGCTTGTTAACAATGCTTTGATTATATGTCGATAATGAAAAGTTGAAGAGATGGCGGAAATTACACTTTTGAAGTGTGATAAAGATAAAAGTAGCATTTTAAAGGACTAAAAAAGTCCAACTTAAAAAGTTGCAACTACTTTTAAAGTTGCTTTACTTAGCATGACACCTCTGCAAGTTCCAAAACCCTCTGGGGTCTTGACATTCTATTTGGCATATTTGAGTTTTCATGTTCAGAGGAATTCTGTTATAGTTGCTAGGATTGCATTTGCTGGGAAACAAAATGCTGTAATAACTCAGAGCAACAACAAATGTAAATTTATATTATACCCCACAGGTAAAAATACAATGATTTCCCAAATTACACATGATTTGTGAATACACGACAGCTAGAAAGACACCACACCAATCCTCTTCATATTTTGTTTTTTTTACATTCTACGAAACCAGAAGACTACAACTGAGATTTTATTCCACTTTTTTACACATGCTAACTTTAGGACAAAGATGAATCGCAAAACAATGGCGGGGTGTTTATAGATATCAAGTTCCAACAAATGAATGGTACAGAAAACAATTGGTTTAATTCACACGAATCAACAAGTCCAAATGGTGGTGCCTAAAAAAGTATGACAACCAGTGCCCAGATGGGATAAACCAACAGAAGTATTATGCCGATGGAATTTGATACGCCGTGAGCTTTAGTGAAGGAGTTTCTGAAACCACCAGAAGCCCGAATGTGTTCTTGCAGCAAATAGCATGCAATGATGAGGCACACCACCACCCCAACAATGTTGTCTCTAAAAGTGCTTGCAATTAGAGAAGGAGCTACGACGATAAGAAGAATCAAAGCACCTGGCAATTCCAGCCAATCTGCAGTAACAATCATACCTGGTTACTAACCTTATACTTAATTTTTAGAATCATTAAGAAGACTGATATTATTTATATCTTTGATACGAAGTGGGCTAGTAGTTTCTTAATTGTTTTTAGTGTTGTTCTTCAATCAATATTGAAATTTTATTTTAGTAACTTATGCTGATTATTAATTCAAAATTTTATTACGCGAATTAATGATGTGAAAAATCACTTTTGATTGGAAAACGAAACTAAAATATATCCAAGTTTTGTCCTAAAGAAACGTTAAGTTGGTTACTTCAATATTTCCTGTACTTTGTTCTGGAATGACACTGATCATCAACAGGGATAGCAGCAAAATATATTAGTTGGATGTTGTCAAGTTCAATCAATGGGTAAAAGCACATTGCTTTAGGAGACACTAATTATAATAGTGATAAATAGTAGGAGATATAAGGTGAGTTGAATGGTTAAGGATGAAGTGAAGAGGGTAAAGGTCACAGGTTGAATCTCCTATATTAACAAAACTAACATTTTAATAAACTAACATTTGTTGATAAAAAAAAATACTAAAAATTTATAATAATACTATACTGTAATGTAAGCACTAAGCAATTATACTACCATACCAGGGAAGTGTCTAGGAATGAAAAGTCGTAATACAACAGCAACTGCAGCAATCCATTTTCCAAGCTCTCCCCTGCATAAGTAGAATGATAATAAAAAGGAAAATTACTATTACAGAAAAATGATGGTGCAAAATTGATAACAATAAAGCGTGACAAGCTAATCGCCTGAAGACGTCGAAAATTAATGAAGGCAAGCTGAAGAAAATGTATGGAATGAGTAGTGCTGTGAGAATATTTGTCTTCCAGTTTGTACGATCCAAAATCAACAGATAACTGCAAACATGTTAAAATAATCAGTGAAATCATAGAAAAACTATGAAAGCTAACATCAAGTAAGTTCCAAAGTGTGCTTGCTTGTGCAATTGACTCTATTTTTTGCTGTGCTATTCACTGTCTCACACACACAGCATTGACTTCCATGAAGAAAACGCAGATTGGTTGGAGTTTGACAATTGACGCCAACGAGTAAAATTTAAAGTGTCTTAATGAAAAAAAAAATGTATGATTTTTTTTATCTGAATACGATATTTTTTTTAATGGAAAAAGAAAAAAGTTTGGCTGCACCATGCACATGCTTCACAGTTCCTTGTAGGATAAATAAAAAACTAGTAGTTTGAATAATCGCAAACAATTCAACACAGAATTAGCAAATTTAAGATATTGAGTGCGTGTGCGTTAACATTAGGAGAGCAGATAAGATGATGGACCTCTTAGCTTTAATAATATCTTGCCTGTCGAATGAACCTTATCCACACTCCAAATTGATTTCATCGTCCACCTACTTTATGTAAGCAACTTATTTAGTAGTGGAAAAATTCTATAGTCGTATTATAATTATTTTGATCGTTAACAGTTATTGCTTTTAAGAAACTATATACAGTTATTAATAATTAAAGTAAAAGAAAACATAGCACATAAATGTTTAAATTATTCATACTATATGATATTTTTCTGTTTATCCATACTTATTTATAAAGTTATGTATTATACCTTTAAAATTAATTATTTCCCTCGAGTTAATTGTATATTGTAAAACTCATAGCAATTTGTAATTATATATTTTTATTTTGGAAAAGATTTGTAGAGAGAGAGAGAGAGAGAGAGAGAGATTGAATTAGCTTTTTTTTTTTTATTATCTGAGAAACAATTCAATGACTGGCTCATTGCACAACATATAAATATATTAAGTACATAAAAATTTCTGAACAAGCAGAAGGAAAACTTGGTTTAGGAGCTTAGAATTATGGAACAAATTTAACATGAAAGTATTCTCGTCCGTAACACATCATAAAAAAACACAGATCGCAGTATATAGTGAGTGATATGAAAGTTCAATCACAGCAACATTTTAACAGATTCATTCATTCAAGGTCCGCTAGCTGGACGAGCGATCGACTCACATGATCCATAAAACAACTGAGTGATAAAGATCATTCATTAAAAAAAAAAAAAAGACTGCAAAGTTTGATATAGTTTTAAAGAAGTTGAAAAATGGAAGAAATAAGAAGAGGGTACATACATAGCAGCAATGGCAGCAAAGAATCCGAAGAAAGAGGCTCCAAAGCCTATGCCAGCTAGACTTAGGTCTCTGAAATCTGAGTTTATCAATTGAACTGCTTCTTCTTCAAATCCCCTTCTCTTCCACATTTTCGTAATCAAACAGGAGGGAGTGTATGAAACTAAGTCAAAGCAGACATTTGGATGTGCTTATCTATATGCACAACAATTGCACATGATAAGGAAAGGCCACGTGGAGATTAATGCTTTACCAATAATGAACACAGAGAGATAGATACACCAGCTGCTCTTGCTTTCTCTAAACTCTTCTTTTCCAATATCGAGTAAGAAATCTCCTACAACCAACAAAATTCCGGTATCTATCTACATGTATTTTTTATTAAGTGTAGTCAAGATTTTGTATTTTTATAGTGATGAATTTTTGTTTTTATATTTCTAAAAACATGTAAATTTAATTCCTAATTAATTATTTAGAAGTACATATTTTTAAAGTTTAAAGTTTGATGTCAAATTTATCAATATAAAAATGAGTAAAGTATCAAATTAATCCCTCACTTTTGGAGGCGCGATCAATTTGGTCTCTGAAATTTAAAAAATGTCAAAATGATCCTCGACTTTACATTCCGTTTGTCACGTTAGTTCCTTCCGTTAGTAGTTTCTTAACACCGTTAGCAGATGTGTGATGTGGCACGTTAAGTGTCATTTGCCACGTAAGGAGAGACTAAATTGACATTAAAGGGACAAAAATGACATAATTTAAGTGATCATCTTTTTTTCCAAAATATTAAAATCCTAACGGTTATTTTAACATTCACGCTTTCATTCCATTTTCCCTCCTACTCATACTCTTATCCAATTCTTATTTTTCTCCTATTCATCTTTATCCATCTTTGTAGTTCTTCTATTATTTATTTTGTGGTCAACCATGTCTGCTAATTTAAGCACAAGGGAGAATGTCACTTCAAACCGTCTTTGCTATTGTCGTAGAAGAGCTATTTTGTGTTGTGCAGCAAGATGCAGATCGATGTAATTTCTTTTCGTGGGTTAATGAAGACATTGATGTTGGTGCAACTGAAATAGGTAGAATAGAACTAATACCAGACTTTGGTCTAAGGTTGAGACTGGAGTTTCTGCAAAAAGAAGTTAGGGTTTCAACATTTTGGGAAAAAAGATGATCATCTAAATTATGTCATTTTAGTCCCTTTAATGTCAATTTAGTTCCTCTTTACGTGGCAAATAGAATAAACTGATGTGGAAGTTCCACGTGTGCGTACATCACACATTTACTAATGGTGTTAAGAGACTATTAACGGTAGGGACTAACGTGACAGACAGAATGAAAAGTCGAGGATCATTTTGACATTTTTTAAATCTCAAGGATCAAATTGACAGCGCTTCAAAAAATGAGGGACTAATTTGATATTTTAGTATTTTATATAGAAACTTTAATTATAGTTTATCGAAATTATCAGAAAAAACACATATTTTTATCTATTTATTTATTTATATTGTATCATTTGTGTGAATGGTGTCATGTGAATGTAAGGAGAAAATTCAGCATATCCTTGATTCTTGTTGAGTTTGCATTCAATAAATCAATCAAGTCCCTCATAAGTTAATTAGATCTAAATCATTGACTTGTAGACATGTTTTTTTTATTTTTTTTATTTTAATCCATATGTATCCAATTTTTTATTTTTAATGATATAATATGAGGTGTTTGCATTAAAAAAAAAAAGGAAATAAACAATGGGGAAAAAGAGGCCATGTCTAGCAGCACATACCTCCCTCCTGCCGTATGGGTCAATATGTCACATTCGGCCGACTCAACAGCCGGTTTCGTTTTTGGGCCAATTTAAGTGTGTTTTTTTAGGAAGACTGTTTTGGTTTAAATTGGTTTGTGCCGACATAGTGTATATAATAATGCAAAGTGAGTGGGTTATCGACTTATTCTAAATTTAGGTAAGTTGATCTTGATTAGTAAATATTTACAATGACATGCTTTAGTTGATTGCACATGACATGTGTATGAATGCATTCAAAGGAGAATGTGACACCACCTATTATGTAAATGTTTGGAATGTTATAAATTAAGTGGGATAAGTTATTCTTGATTATTAATTATTTACTCAAATATGATTTAGTTGATTAGACATGACAAGTGTAAGAAGGTAATCAATGAGGATATGACAACACCTATTAGGTACATGGCTGAGTCTACTTGATTTTAATATTCTTTGGTACATTGCAGAAAAAATGATGATAATGAAATTTTGAAATTTAAATGAGTCATATATTTGATTCTAATATTTTTTTGTTGGGAAAACAAATTCCAATTTTCAAACATAAATATAAGTAAGTTATAAAAAAAAACATTAATATAAGTATGTAGCAAGTTAAGAGGTATATTTTAAGAAGTGGAAATGTATTTTGATTCTTGGAGAATCTCACAGTCATAATAAGAGGGTAAGTGTATAGATAGAATTGTTAATGTTCTTTAAGGGTGTGTTTAATGAAGAAGAGTGAAAAGAAATAAAAGTGTGAAGAATGAAAATGAATGAAAAAAGATGAAAGAGAATGTAAAGTAAAGTGATTTAGTAAAGATGAAAGAGGATGTAAAATGAATGAAAAAATTGAATTAAAGTAATTTGATAGGTAAAAAAGAAAAAAAACTAAAAAAAGAATAATCAATTATACATTTTTGCATAATCTGTTAGGGATATATTGAACATGTGAGATACTCATTTTCTTATCTCTTCTCTTGTCTGTTATTCTTTTGTCTCTTCTACAACAAAAATTATGATTTCTTCTCTCTCTACTTTTACCTCATTTCATCTCATTTTAATTGAAAGTTTTACTCTATAAAACTCACATTTTCTTCTCATTTCATCTAACACCATTCATCTCTAAATCACCTTAATTAATTCAATTGCATCACATCCACCCCTTTATTATGAAGAAAGCCATGAACTTGTGTTATATAAAGGAATCGTGTGAAAAAAGAAGATACTACCCAGCGAATGACAGATGCACACCAGGTACAATGGGGCAATCATTATTCATAATTTCTCTATTTTTCCTTCAAACGGATCATAAATCTTAAAAGTTATAAGAATGAAATGTAGTTCGCATATCAAACTTGATTAGAGTTGAGTTGGACGGAAGAAATTCAGCTCACAGTCAATGGTCAAACAAGTTAGCGACAAGGTGAATTGGGATAACATTTTTTTTTTATTAAAATTAAAAATATAAGCACAAACACTTTGTATACGAAAGTAATGGTAAGAAAAAGAAATTTATGCTTCGACATTTTGCATTCTGCATTCTGGTTGATCATCAGAACTTATGGATTGCGAGGCCACAGAGACACGTAATTGTTAACATGTAGGTATCATGCACAGCTGGATTACACGAAATTTATTTTTCGTGGCTTTATATTTGTTTCTCTGTATCAACACTTGGTCATCATGAAAACTTTGCTTATTATATTTTTTTCTCCTCATGGAAGAGTAAGTTGTGTATAGAATCGATCATCATTAACTCTTACAAGTGTATGTTGTTGATCATTGTTCCGCACCTTGTTCCTTTTTTAAGATAATAAAATATGTCTGAAGGAGTTCGATGTTTCTACCTTGGGCCTTAGCCATACTCGTATCATTATTTAATTCACTAAATTATAATTTTGGTTACTTCTAATTTGAAATTTTAGTTTCTTTATTTTTAAATTAAAATATTTAGTGTCCTATTTTTGCTTATATAAGCCGGTAACATAATTCTTATGTGAAAAAAATTAAATAAAAAAAAAAAATTCTTAATAAGAATTAAACTCTGACTTTTTACTTATAGATAATACAATAAACTATTAGCACATTTTTTTATTTGATTAACTATCATTCGTTAAGAGTTATTAATTTCTTTTCAAATTACCAAAATTTATAAATTAAGAAATGTTTATTATATAAATATTTTTATTTTATTTTATATGTTTTACTTTAAATATTTTGTATATTTTTATTTTTATTTTACCTATATTTAATTAAATTTCATAAATTAATATTTAAATTTTTTATATAATTTTCTTGTAAATTGATTTTAATAAAAAAATTATTTTTACTCAAATTATTTACCTAAAATTAAAAGATTTATATATTAAATATTTTTTAATTTTAAATTTTGATAATTTGAAAAAAAATAATAAATCCTGAATAATGAAACATAGAAAATAATGATGTTAATATAATTAACTAAACAAAACAAGTATTTTATTGTTTTGTCTATGAATAATTTTATATAAATAATTAGAGTAAAAATAATATGTATATTAAAATCAACTTTAAAAATATAAAAAATTTACATATTAATTAATGAAATTTAATTAAAAATGATAAAATAAAAATATGTAAACTATTCTTACTAATAAAGGGTCTTAGAAAATAATGAAACGTAACAAATGTGTTAGTGATTTATTATTTTATCTATGAAAAGAAATACGAGTTCAATTCCTATTAAGACATTTTTTATTTTTCATTTCATTTAATTTTTAAGGACCAAGATTGTCTATTTTAAAATATAGGGAGACTAAATGTCTTGATTTAGAAATAAAAAAACCAAAATCATGGATTTTAAATTATAGGAGGACCAAAATTGAATTTTATTTTATTTAATTTATATATTTATTGTACACGAGGCTTTAACATTATATTTTATTTTATTCTAAAAAAATTAATTACTATTTTAGTGTCTGAATTTGGAGATATGTTTTATTTAGTTCTTGAAATTTAAAAATGTTTTTTTAGTTCTTGAATTTTGATAAATTATTTATTTTAGTCCTTAATTGACACTTTATGATTATTTTTAACATTTTGTGACTGTTTTAAAATATAAATTCAACAGCTAAAAAGAAAATTTAATTTATGACAGCTAAAAAATGTTATAAAGTATCAATGTATTATTTGAGAGACTAAAAAGAATAATTTATCAAAATTCAAGAAAAAAACATTTTTAAATTTTAGGAACCAAAAAATGCATACATCCCAAATTAAGAGACTAAAATATTAATTAAACCTTGGTTAAAATTAGTTTTGATATCAAAGATCAATTTTTATACTTATTTTAAAAGTTGTTGAAACAATTTATTATGGTAAGGATTAGAAAAATAATTTGTCAAAATTTAAGGACTATAAAATATTTTTAAATTTCAAGAACTAAAAAAATAAACTCATAAATTCAAGGACTAAAACATTAATTAAGTCTAAAAAATATTATATTTGATTTTGAAGAATTTGGGATATTTATAGTATTTTTATTTTTATTTTTAATTAATTAATTTTAAATTTTTTCCAATAAATTATTAGAATAATTTTTTTGGTACAAAGTATTAGAATAATTCAATTGTTAAGGTCATTTTTTAATGGATCATTTATCTATTATCTTCCACATTTATATCCTTAAGAAGAGCAGCCTCTATTTTTAAGTACTTTACTTGAATTTTTATTCCTTTTAAAAGATAATATTAATTTTTTTAAGAAAAATTCCCATGTTTATTTTTTTTTCTAAAGAGACTATATCTTTTTCTTTATTAAATGGATAATTTTAGAAAATAAAATAAAATTTATGTAAACACCGATCCAGGAATGTGGGTTGGGTTGGTGATCAGCGCGTGCCGCGTGTCAAACATGGGGATTGGGTAAAGGACATCACGCCATCACGGTTTTGTTTATCCATGCACTATGGCATATCAACAAGTAAAATACATTCTTTTTACAGAACTTGTAAACCACATTAAATACATGTGCAATTGGTGAAAATTAATTGCAGGAAAACGTTGCAAAGTTTAGTATGTTTGGATAGTTTTTTCATAGATTAAAATTAATTTAAACATAAGTTACAAATATTTTTTTAAAAAAATAATATAAAAAAATTCTAAAAATTAATTTATACATAAATTAACCTAAGAAATTAATTTTATTTTATCATCCTAGAAGTTCTAACGAAAAAAATTATCCAAATATGTCTCTAGCATATTAGAATCTAGCCCAAAATTATATGTGAAATCAGAAAAGAAGGAAGAAAATAAAAAGGAGAAAGAAATAGAATGAAAATATTATGTTTATATTTTAAAAAAAATATGAGAAAAAGTTTCTTTTGTAAATCTTAATTGCGTATAAAAATATTTTTTGTGTTTTTATGAAATATAAGGGAAATATTTATTGTATTTTATTTAGTTTATCAATCAAATAATGTTTTATAACATAAAATTAACAAATAATTTTATATTAAGAAAAAATTATATATATTAAAAGATTTATTTTTTTAGTTGAACATAGTTTTATTTAATATAAAATGATTTTTGTATGATTTATTTATTTCACTTACTATTTCATTGATTAGGAAACGAATTTTTCCTCTTATTTTATGTGTCCCTATTTTTCTTATATGAGTAACGGACTTATACAACCCAAAATAATAAACCACAAACCTTTAGGAAAATAAATAGAGGCGTAGTCAGTCCGTAGAGACAAAGACAGAAAAGAAGGAATAATGTAAAAGATCCTACCATGTTTAGTTGGGGGCATCCACTACTTGATTTGCTTCGTGAAGTAATGATATTATTGTGCTACTACTTAATTTTAAGAATTTGATGATCTACTATATTATGTATTTGTATATGTCTTGGTATAACCATAATTCAACAGTCTCGGAGCTAATTGAGGATTTGGCGCTAGCACAATGTTCTACTCAAAACATTCAAGAGGCAGAGGAACTTGGTAAATTCAATTTCATGTTCAATTGCTTTGTAATGGAGGTGTATTAATTTGGTTTAAGGGTTAGATGACCACCACCACAAGCATTCCATTCTCAAGTAATTAAGTGTGTATTTGGTTTAATGGTTACAGGACTTTCAAAGCATCCCATAAGTATGTAATAATAAAGAGAGCCTACCATGAAAAAGGGAGAGTTCCTTGCTTAGGAGTGGAGTAGAGGAAGGAAGTGAATGGTAAAGAAATATTCAGCCAATACAAGAAAGTGACTAGCAAGAAAAATATCTAACCAAACGGGTTAGTCTTAATTAATCCATGACTGAAGAACACTCCAGCTTGTTTGATCTGAAAAATATCCAACAATTATTAATGGTCCCGAACCACATGCTGCACTAATCTATAGTTAATCTGAATGAATCATGCAAAAGACAAAACTCTCAGATACACATGTTTTATTCAAAACAAAAACAAAAAACAAATCAAATTCAATACATTGATTAAAAAAGACAAGTTGATTGCCAAAGCCAACCAAAACAAGTAAAACTTTAACATTATATATATAGAGAGCACTCTGCAAAAGTTACAGGTAGCAAATAATGTACACACCTCTCTCACAAAATGCAACAAGCGGCAATTCATGAGTACTGCTGTGCTGTCCAGTGCACATCCTACTTTTAATATATATATTTACTTTGTTTTATTTAATTATTAATTAACTAATACACATTAAAAAGAAGATTGATTTTAAGTTTGAGGTAGAGTAGGTGATGAGGAGGATCAGAAGGAAGAAGCCTTGGCGAGTGACTTGATGGTAACATCGGGACCCAGAACAACTGGTTTAAAATCGAACGTAAACGTGTCGTAACGCAGGAAGAATTCCACCAAGTAGAGCCTGCACATGAGCACCACCAGATTCTTGGCGGGACACTGTTTATCATCCGGTGTGGGCTCCTCCGTCTGGGGTCCGTTGGACCACAAGACGTGTCTCAAGAGCTTTTCCCCGTCGTGGCCAAGGAACCTGTGGGCCACAAAGTCCTCGGCGTTCTCGAAGATCTTCGGATCCTTGGTAGCGAACGGCTGATATCCGAAGATCATCTCTCCCTTCTTGATCTCGTACGCCGCATCGTGGCTCTCCACCACCAGATCCTCCCTGGCCTTCGCGTACTGGAACGGCACCGCGGGCTCTATCCTCAGGACCTCATACACCACTGATTTGGTCAAAGTCATCTGATCCAACGCCCGGAGACTCACCCCTCCTTCGTCCTTAACAACGGTCCTGATCTCCTCCGCGAGCTGCTTGTGTAAACCCTCCCCAGCCAGTCCTAGCCACTTGATCAAAATCGGAAACTGGTTCACTAACCCACCCTGCGCGTTGAACGATAACATGAACACAAGATTGTGGCACGCTTCGTCCCTCTTTATCCCCACGCGCTCCGCTTCGTCCAGAATCGCAGTACCTAAAAGATAATACACCCAGTTAAAAGATACAACAACTAACTAAGAATATGCCATTTGTAATTTTACCTGCTGTCGAGAGACCTTCGTAGAGTTTCTTGTAGCTGGATTTGACAGTCCATGCTGGAAAGGGGATTGACCTGATTAAGAAATCCTCCACGTAGTTGAAGATCCTGGGTAAGCCTAGAGTGGCCAGAGGAGCCAGCTGAGCTGCCAGCCAGGTTTGGACCAGGCTGGGGCCGTCGGAGCCGATTATGGTTTCGGAGGGGTCTTTGTCGGAGAGGAGACGGAAGAGGAAGTTGAAGGTGGCGGAGCCGACGGAGGAGTTGAAGCTGGCCTTGCCGGATTTGCCGGCCAGCTTGTCTTCCAGATCAGAGAAGTGGTCGGAGAGGTTGTTGCGGAAGAGTGGGAGGAAGGTTTCGTGCTTGGAGGCGAGGAAGTTAAGGTAGAAGCGCTTGAGGAGCGCGTGGGAGGGTTCGGTGGTGTCCTGGAAGGCACACGCGCGGTAACCGCCGGTGAAGGAGGTGGAAGGCATGAAGGTGCCGTCGAGAACATCGCGCTTATCGACCTTGGAGTTGTCGAATAGAATGGGGAAGGAGACACCGTCGAGGAGAGCGATGACTCTAGGATTAGAGGAAATGAAAGGACCCGGTGGCATGTTGGTTCGTATAACCGTAGAGTTGTACTTTTTAATTCGTTCGGCAAAGAACTTGTCGCGTCCTTGGTTGTAGAAATAGTCATGTCTGTCACTCATGGGTCCAAAGAAAGGAAGCCCGTAGCTTCCAGGGATGGGTTTCAGGGGAAGCTTGCTGTCGGAAGAAGCCATTGGTGATTGTGCTAAAGGTGTGTGCTTGCTAGTGTAGTGTTGTGGCAGGGTGAGACTGAACGAGAAAGGAAATGACCTCAATTCAAATATGTATACTTTTTTTTTTCAGAAGTTGATGGGTCTACAACGTGTAGTGTGGACGCAATAACTATATAATAATAAGGTAACAATGGCGGGCTCCATTTTCATCATAATTTTTTTGCCCAGCGAAGCCACCTACCTGTCTTTAACGTTGTACTGTTCTTGTGTCCTTTTGCTTTTTTAAATGAAACTCTCTCTGGGTGAAGTCACGTGCGATGCGTTGCGTTGCTTAGAATACCAATTAGTCAATTACCGTTGCAGAAAGTATGTTCACACTACACGGTCATAAACTCTTTTTTCTTTTCTTTAGAAAGTACATATAGCACATTTAAACGCAAAGGCAAACGGGTAACGACAGTGAAAAATATGGTTTCTTTTTTCTGGATTTATACAAAATAAAATAAAATTGTATTACCGTGAAATAGACGAAATGGACTTCTCAAATAAAAGAATTTGAAAAATTCCGTGCTCATGAGAGAGAGGGGGTATACACGTCAAAAAACTGAGAGAAATAGACAAAAATAAATAAATTCTGATGAATAAGAAAAATAGAAACAAAAAAAGGAGATATAAGATGAGTAAGAGGAAGCACCGGATATAACGAAGACAGTTTGGTTTCCAAAGTTTTACCTTTTGCCCATAAAAACGTGTGCGACACAAGCGTTTTTTTTTTCTTTTTTTTTTCCCCATAAATGCGATACCAGCGTTTAATTCAGAAGGTGTGGAAACCCATTGCCACCTCCCTCGACCTACGTTGAATTCATTATTCAAAAGATGCCAAATGTTCCTTAGCTTATGCAAAGATCCGTTCGAGGTGCAGCGAATTACGCACTAAACATTCTTCCAAGCCTTGCTTAGAAATAAAATAACGGTGTGAATGGTGTCACATCACATGGGACGCCTAATATCTAGTTTAAGGAAAAAAGATATTATCCGAAACGAAACACGTTTTGGTTTCATTATTCGCGTCAATCATTTTTTTTAAATGGTTTGTATTAAATCCAAGATATACAACAATAAACAAGATATATTTCCGCAACTAAAAAAAATCAAAAGCATCAAAATGTTAAAACAAATGTAACATATGTACTTGTATATCCATAAGAAACTTAATCTTATTAATAATCTTTATTATAAAAAATTGATAATTTTCAAGTCAGATGTAATGGACTGTAATTGTTATAGCCGAGACAACGAAATTTCTTTTAAAACAGCTGATGTGAATCTGTCCCAAGAAATAAAACGTCTGTCAAAATGAACCAAATCATGATCATTGATATGAATAAAGATATTGTATGAGTCTTAATTTGAATAGTTAATTATCAATATATAAAATATATATCTATAAAAGATTTACTTCTTATTAAGGTTCTCAATAAATATCAATCAATATTTCATTGACATATTTTTTTTAATTATTTATCCAATTCTCACTTAAGACAAAAAAGAAATGAGAAGTAAATTTAGTCTATTCTCTCTTGAACGTGAAATCTTAAAAAACTGATTAATTAAATAAATTAACTAAGTAAAAGAGAATATAAAGCTATATTTTATGGTTTTAATTTTTGATAAAATAATATAAATAGACTACTGATAAGTACCAAGACTCCAAGAGTGAAAGTAGAATGAATTATTATTTTTATTATAATTCGCTTTGCAAAAAAGAAAAGCTTATTATAATTCATTTATGTTAACAACAATTTATATTGTCGAACTTTTTCATAAATTACACGGATACCTTAGTAATATCTAATCAAGAGCTATCTAACGGTTAGTAATATCCTCTTATGTATATTTGGAAATACGTTTTCCAATCAATAAATCACGTCAGATGGATTAAAGATGTATTATGAACATGGATTTTCCCAGTTCCAGTTTTACGACATACACGGTAAGAAGCAAGCTCTCAAACACGGCAGTGTCTTGCTCCAATTTCTTTTTTTTCTATTACCGTCTTAATTTCTAATTTGGTCACTCCCTTATTTTTCAAATTATTATGGAAGCACTATAGGTTGGATCATTAAAGAGAAAAAAAATCATCAGTTCAATCTTGTTATTAACAAAAATTAATAATATAATAAATTATGATTTTTCGATAATTTTTTTTATAAAAACTCAAAAATATAACGGTGGTTTGATTTTAGTCCAACTCAAGGGGTTCATGCTAACATGTAACGATCCAAAGCAGCTTCTTGATTAGGCTTTTTCTAGAAGTGATTCATATGTAGGTTGATTAGATAAAAGGGTCATCTCTCCAGTAATTCCAAATGCCCCTTGATTGTAGGAAAAGGGTTAAAGGAAAACTTGAATAAAATATAATAAGATACGTTTTATTAAGTTAAAATCTATTTAATCAAATTTTAAATTATAAAATTTGTACTAGTGGGTAGTGGGTTTTATTTTATAAGTTTTTCCATCAATTTAAATGTAATCTAAAAAAACTGTGAAAATTTTCTTTTAAAATCTTAATCTAATACACTTCCTTAATATTTGATTTCTTATACGATGCATCAAAATTGACGGCGGCTAGCGTGGAGAAGCAAAGTAAATGCTCTTCCATAAACCATTATTTACAGCCTTCAGATGAATCTAGGTGCAAAATTTTATTGTACACCATTCCTCATCCAATCTTTGTCTTCCTTTCTTCCTCTCTGTACTCTCCCTCCCAGAGTCTTCGACAACACTTCCGTCATTCTCCGACATGCTTGCCGTCGCCGACGAATTCTCCGGCATCGACGACCTAATTGCTCCACAACATAACACAAATAGACAACACCATAATTAGATTCACCAATCAACACAAAATGCATACCAAGTCCAAAATCATAAAATTCAAGAAACTATAACCATAAAGTTTGTGTTTTTAAGACCCAGACTACGGGATCAGATCAAGATTAAAAACAGATCCAAAATCAAAATCAGTTGAGATACAATGCCAAATCGTAGATCACAGATCAAGAAAATATAGAGTTAAAAAAGAATAAGATCTGAAACACGGATCTGGAAAACGGTGGTGGTGTCGAACCAGATCCTGAACCCCAACACCAATATGTGGGGGCTTGAGATCGACGGCGTGTAGCACGGAGAGATCTCCGGATCTAGTGCCAGAAAACAAGTGAAAAAGGAACAAAACATGAGGCTGTGGAAGGTTGGGGAAGGAATTTGATGGATAAGGTGTAGGATAAAATTTTACTTCTCAGATCAATCTAAAGGCTGTAAATAATGGTCCAATGGAGACAACTTATTTTCCTTCGCCATGCTAGATGCCGTCATCAAAATTTTTTAATTCATTTAAATCTCAATTGCATAGATTATTTTTTTAGACCACACATATCCTATCATAAAAATCATATTCGTGATTGAGCTCCTTTCAGCATGCGTTTCACTTCTTTACAACGTATTATTGACTTTTAATTAGGGACAGATCCACATCAGGTGTTCAAGGAGTTGTCTGGCTATAACAATTACAGTCAAATGAAGTAGACTGTCTAGGAACAAACTGATTTTTGAAGATTATCAATTTTCTGTCATAGAAGGTTATTAGCAAGATTAAGTATAGACAAACGCAACTGTTACATTTGTTTTAGCATCTTGATATATGTCTTCTTGTATTAGGGAGACTTTTAATTTTCTTTAATTGCGGGGTATGCCCCGTTTATTATTGTATCATTTTGGATTTAATATAATTTACATTTTTTCCCAAAAAAAATGATTTTTCACATATCCTCTAAATATTTAAGCAGTTATCTATCCAAGATTTTTTTTAAACTCGAAATTACCCATTAAACTAAAAATCTGAAATAACACGTATCAATTGATTGGCACACTGAGTTGTCCTCAAACAACCTAATTATAAATACTAAATTCTTAGATAAAATTGAATAGGAATAATTAATATTTGAAATCCTAAATTGTAGCGCGTATCTAATGTCCATTCCCAGTCTAAAAAATTGTCAGGTTTGTGTCTTAGACTATAATCTGGTTAGAAAAAGCTGAAGCAGTTTAACTGGTTTGAATCTTCGAGTTGCTCAAATTGATCGGAACCGATAAATATCACTGGGTTTCATGATTTGCTAGTTATAAATTCAATTACTTTACGTAGGAAAGCCACTTCACTCTATATATCGATAAGAACTTGTGCATAGTTATAAAATGAAATAATATTTACATTTTATAAATTTGACTTTATTAAAATTTATTATTCATTAACAATAATAAATAAACTTATTTTTCACTAAAAGTGTGTTTGAATAGGATAATTTAATTAAATAATGTATTTTTTATAGGAAATTAAATTCTTTTTTGTTAAAAGTAACTGTTTAGATATTTTAGTAAAAAGAATTCAAAATTTTAAAATTTTAAAAGGAATTTTAACTAGTTGAAAGAGTAGAATTTCAAATTCTATCTTTAAGAGAGTGAATTTCAAATTCTCAAATATTTCGACAGCGTCGTGAAATGCGTCTCCGCAGTCAAGAACCAACCCAACAAGATCTGCGACCTCACGCATATGGCGATCAACACTGCAAGCTGCCACACCACGACAGGGTCCAGTAGAGGACCGATTCGACGGTCGCAGTTTCCGACAAAGTCGCCAATCTTAATCAACAGCACTGCCCAGTCCACCACCGACGAAGGACTAAAGTTAACATCAATAGCGTTTCTTCCACCGTTGGGCATGTATTCAACGACGAGTAATTTGTTGTCGTTTGGGTTGGTGCTGAAGCTGATGAGATTGACGAGGTAGGGGTTGGGGATTTGAGAGAGGATCTCGATCTCATTTTCGACAGGGCTGGTGCAGTTGCCGCAGTCGGTGCATTTGGTGGCATGGTTTTTAGAGGTGCTGGTGGCGACAAGTTTGGTCGTTTTGACGGCGACGAGAAGCTTGCTGGTGTCCAGGATGGCTCTGTAGACTCTGTCGTGGCTGCCTCTGCCCATGAAGGTGTCGGAGGAAAAGTCGTTGGCGGCGGCAACAATGTCGGAAATTGATAGCTTCGAATTTTAGTAAAAGAATCCAAACACAAAATTTTAAAAATAAAAGAATTCAAATTAAAGAATTTGAAATTCTCAGAATTTAAAATTCTTTAAAATTTTAAATTGTCTTATCCAAACACACTTTAAGAATTATATGGGCCTTTTAACTTGAATGTCCAATTTATCCCACTTTGTGTTAAAGATTATTAAAAACTATTATGTAAGTATAAAAAAAGTATGAATATTCTCTTATTAAATAGTGAATTACAGAAGATTTTTTTAATTGTATAATAATAAATAAAAAAAATTAATCCATCGTAATTTAAGTAAAAAAATACTAATTATTATGAAACTTTTTTTTTTTTTGAAAAAATAGAGTTAAAAAAAGGTGATTTATCTATTTCACAAGTCAAACATTGACAAGTTTGTAGATATTTGAATTTGGATGTCTTGAAGTGTTTAAATATCGGAGGAAGTGACAGATATTCATCAGAATTCAAAACGCTAAAGATTAGAATTTAGAAGTCCTTTTCATTGTATTCTCTAACTAACTAGCCAAATGCCAAAGACTTTTTCAACAAAAATATAATAGAAAATAGCAGATTATTTTTAAAGTATTTCATTGTAATCTAAATAAAATTTGTTGATATCAACCCTATTAAAATAATGCTGGTGAAGTAAAAAATAAATAAAATTGAAAGATGGTTTATTTTTTTCGCTAGTCAAACATTGACTAGTTCTTACAAAATTGGATTCGGATATCATAGAACTTATAAATAAGAGTAATATTATATTAACAATAAAATATAATTAATAACTAACTTTTTTAATTAATACAAAAATTATTAATTAATTTGACTTAAATTTAAGTCCGAAAGCAATACTAATTAGTATGTTTATCTTGAATAAATTCTAATTCCCCCACCACCATAATAAAAGTAGCTATAATTTTCTTACATAGGACTAGTTTTAATGTTTACATACACCAAAAACAAAAGTTAGGCTGAGATATCTTTAAACCAATAAAAACAATTTATCAATATTATTTTCAAAGTGTAATTTTCAACATTTTAGAAATGCAAACTCGATGAAAAGAGATAAAAGTCATTAATAGTATTTGACCTAATTTTAATTTATTAATCATGAAAACTACTTTAAAGTTAAAAATAAAAATAAAGTTAAAAATCTTAAGCAATCATATAATTCTTTTAGTTCAAAAGTTTCTTTCTAATATCCTATAACAGCATCACGTGAAAATTATAATTAATATAACCTTCAGAAGACAAAATCCCCACACTGCGTAAAAATATATTGTTACATTTCACCTCTAAACGCACATCAATGCATGCAGGTCATCGCTGTTTGATTCCAAAAAAGAGAGAATATTCTAAAACTATAATTTTTATCTTCAGCAGCCATTTAATTTTACAAATTAGTACATAAATCCAACCTTAGAAGATGGACACATCTGGGGGTGGTCCATATACACTCATCCAAGAAAGTGGAACTCGCCATTTGCCACCTTCAATTCCTGAAAATGTCAAATTATAGGAAATATTTCTATCTTGTTACTTTTTCTTTTACTTGCAAACATGTGTATTCACTTTGTTACAATTAAATCTTCTGCAAAATGAGAGAAGTGGATTTTGATACGATAAATACTAAAAGAAAATTGCGGAACAGCCTGTATGAGTGTACAATGCAGAGAGCTAGAGATATTTATCATTCAGATGAAATTCTAGATAACGGGTACTAATACAAGTATTTCAATTGAGCCAGAAAAATGGTTATAAATATTAATCTTCAAAATCCACATTCAAGTGAAAAATCGGGGCAGAAATATCATGACGTGACGTTTGAGAGATAAAAAAAAATAGTGAATCATGAGATCATTGAATTACTTGTCATGATAAGACAATTTTGGTATGAACCAATTAATCCGTCAACTTCACAATGTGTTTATTCAAACAACTGGAATATGCATGAATTATTTAGCTTAATAACAAACAATTAATTGATTTTTTTTATTTATAAAAAGACGACAAAGATAAATAAAGCATACAAATCATTATATATATATATATATATATATATATATAAGACAACAAAGAAAAAGAAAGCTCACCAGTAGTAGGGTGACTCAGCTGGAGAAGTTTACATACTGCATCGCCTAACTGAAAAGCATCCGATATGTTGTCCCCTTCTGAGCAATAACATAACAAGCAGGTGACCTTCAAACCTTTAGCCTGATAAATTAAACCAAAACCTTATATCCATCAATCTATATTAATTAATGCCCTATTTCTGCAATTTTGCAATGAAAAGATAAGGGATAACCACCCCGCTGGCGGATATTTAGGACCCTGAGTTAGTGAACACAATCTGTTTAAAAAAATAAATTTAACAATAACTATCATACATAAAAAGATAAAGACATGAACAGAGATAAAAGAAGAATAAGAAAATGGGGTAGTGGGCTCAAACATATAAAACTAGGAGGTCCAAAATATAAAATTTTAAGATAAATATTTGAGATTTTATTTAAATAAAACAAGGAGGGTGCATTTGCTTAGTCTCACATGAGAATAGGTCAGGGAATGTAAATATAAAATTTTAAGAGAAATACTTATGATTTTATGTAAAATATAACATTTTAAGAAAAATACTTATGATTTTATTAAAATGAGGTGCATTTGCCCACCCTCACATGAACATAGGTCCGCCATTGACCACTTCGCTTATCTTTTTTATTTTTTTATTTTAAAATAAAATGGTGAACAATTAAGCTATTATCTTTTACCATTCTCTGGCATGAAGATTTATTCTTTATATGAACACAAAATTCCTAATGCACATGGCATCACCTTTCACGGCATACAATCAAGGTAGAGCCTTCGAAGGTAGAGCCTTTATCATGGCATACAAACAAAATAGAGCATAACGTGTAGTAAGGAAAACTACTTCCAATTAGAAGGAATTCTTTTTAAAGAAAGTTCAGGACAACAGGAACAAATAAATCATAAAACAAATTTGTTACGTGATGAGAACATTTTTCCCTTCCTCATTTAAATGATTACAGGAGTGACAAGAAATATGGCATCATCAAATTTAAATGCATACAAGTTACCTTGAGAAAAGAAAAAAGTGCAGCAAAAGGCAAGCTAGCATAATAATTTTCTTCTTCTAGCTCATCTTCTACCGAAGTAATATCTTCCACAGTTACATTTCCTTCAGCTAAATCACTAAGATATTTCCAATGCATTTGAGAAGGGTCATACTCTTGAAGTTTCTTCCACCCAAGCTGTTCACAATTTTCATCTGTTCCATTGCTGTTGGAACTAGAAAGGTAATAAATCTGCAAACCACTAATATAATAGCCAATAGATATATCAGAATGGGAAGTATCGCAATGCAATTTCCTAAACCAGACAATCAAAGAAATAAATGAATTAAATATCTTAATTACAAATAAGTGCTATTTAAAAATATACTGCCTCACCTTGACATGTCAACTTTTTGCCATTTTCCAAAATCTAAGCTGGAGAGAACAACAATATGCTTCTTTCCACTACCAGCAAGAAAATCAGCCATATTTTTTGCAAACTCAATCATCATACCCTATTCAAGTGATCATATATTAGTGCAATTTCTTCTTACAGATTCCAGAATTACTTATGTTAATTCCACCATGGAAGCTAATATAAAACATTTAGCTTGGAACTAACATTAAGGTAAGGTACATAGCGCAAAATAATCAAGAAGATTAATATTAACAAGTGGCATGCGCAGTAAATTGTAAATTATTCCAGCCAAATCACTAGTCAAATACCCACAATTCTATGTTACTGTTGATTCATAAATTAGGAAGTAATTATACATATCACTCTTTATAATTACACTAAGAATCAATCGCGTATTTGGCATGCATATCCTTTAAAATTGAAGTATCAATTTCAGATTTCAGAAAAGAGTTGTTCATATAAAGCACATCCTTGAATTTTTCCCCTCCATTTTTGAAGGGAGCAGCAAACCAACCACCACAGAAATATGCACAGCCTTGGGAAGTTTCTGATTAGAAGGGCAACTGGCATGATGTTCAACAGGAAAATATACAAAAGCAATACTCTAGCAATATAACTATCCATCTATTAATAAACCAATGACAATCTATTGAAGGGAATAATAACTAGGCAACAACCAGCAGAATCAGTCAATTTCACAAACTTGAATGACAGAAGAAAGGGGCCTGAAATTAATGCTCATGCATGCAAAAAATAAAAATAAAAAAGGTAACAATGTAACACTGAAATCTCAGCTTCTCCATATTTAATATTTACTACCAAGTACCAACAATTAAGCTTATAACGAACAATCCATACATTGCAAATGACTTAATGATACACTAGCCAGAAAACCAGCATATTAGACTCAGGCAAGCAATTTCAAATTAAAAGAACAACGTAGATGCTGACTTGGGCGATACCTTAACCACCGGTGATCTCTGTTGGATGATAGTGAGAGCATTAGAAGGGGAATCATAAGCTGCAAAAAAGTGATAAGAAAGAGCAGAAAATATTAGGAGCAGGGAATTCGAGATTAAAAAGAAACAAATAATAAAAAGACACCAGCAAAGGAGCACCTTCAAGAGGAAGAGCCAGGTCTCCTTGAGGAAAGGGTCCATAAGCATCATTGCCAACACAGGGCAAAACGTTAGGATCATCCAAATACCCAACTCTCTCAGAACCCATTGATGAAATCAAAAGATCTGCAACTAGCTGCCCCACATTGCCAATCGACAGAGCAGGCTGAAAACACACACAAATTACGATCATGCAACATTCATAGACACACTTAAGCACCAGACTAATAGTTAATAGTTGGGTATAAAATTGAGCTAACCCCACATTTCTACTACAGCAATGGAATGAAAAGAAGAAGATAAAAGTTAATGTCTTTTTTGCAGAATAGAGAGATTATACACAACGGTGTAAACGATAGAGAAATGAAATTGGAAATAAAGAGTGGGCGAAACCCTAAAAAATGAACACACCAAAATCAAAGTGGAGCAATCCTCGTGAAGGTGCTTGCCTTCTTCAGGAACGAACTCCATTTTCTAAGCTAATGCTGAAATTTGTTACTTTGTCACACACGAAGAAGCTTCAGCTCTTTCTGCCTTTGCTATTCTTTTCAGCTGTTTTCAATTTTTCTGATCAACGTCAAGTTTTCAACTTGAGGAAGACGAAACACAGGATCATCATGTGGGCTTCTGAATACGGGCCTCTGTTGGGCTTCTTAAGGGCCTAAAAACATACTCGCGCGGCCCATGTTATTCCCAGTCTCCAGATTTTTCTTACTACAAAAATATGCTTGACAGCAGCAAGTTTTCACTTTTAAATTATTTTTAATTTTTAGTACACCAGAAACTTATCTCTATAGTGTTAAATATTTCACAAAAAACATTCAAATGTTCCGGTGTGTTATTTTCTTAAAAAATATTTATCTTAACAAAAACAAGTCTTTGTTGTGTTATTATTTTAATACAAAATGGAAAATAGTTTTCATTATATATTCATATACAAAATAATTTTTTTGTTGTCAGTTTAGCAACAAGCGAAAGAAAAAAAAAACAAAAAAGCACAATAAAGTAGGAGAAGAGAAGAGGCACTTAAGAAAGATAATGGATGAATTTGTTTAAATTTTAAAAAAAATTAAAATAAGTGTTTTTTATATAAATAATTTTTTTTAAGAAATATATATAATTTCCTTCTTAAAATAAACAAAATTATTTTTTTAAAACAAAAAGTTACATATTTTATAAAAATAAACATTTATTTCAACAAATAAATTTAAATAAAGACTTAATAACTGAGGATCACCTCCAAGTAAATAACCACCCCAAACAAGGGATAATCTACAAGACAAGTATATCACTCTTTGGATAAGGCCAAATATCCCCATCAACCATAGCCAAATATCTTCACATTTGGCAAGTACCCTTCGGCTTGAATTGGACACCTCATCAACCTTAGATGAACACCCCTCGAGTATGCTAAGGCAAGGAACTCATTAAGAATTAATAGTAAAAGATTATTTAAAAGGTAATGCAATCACCATCAAGATCTCATTAATAGGTAATCATGGATTAGTATCCTTACTAATTTTAAAAGTAGGACCTATGCATCTAAAGTCCAATTAGTATGTGTATATAAATGTGAAATTATCAAGGTAACACATTATTCATTCTTATTGAGTGTTACAGAGAAAATTTCCCTGATAACCCTGGGCAAGTACAGAAGAAGAAATGGAATGCAGGAGGGAAGAGAATCACGTACGCAAAAGGAAAGGAGTGAGTGATTTTTTTATTTTTATTTTCTGATGGAAAGGGGTGAGTGTGAAGAAAGTGGAAGAAAGAATAACAGTTAAAAAAAAGAAAAAACAATAAACAAAAAAAATTGAGGAGTGAACAGGTAAAATAGAAGTAGCAAATAACATATGCCTATCCTCACGTTACAAATATGAGATGGGAGGCCTACTTGCGGTTGGTTATTGGTGTCGTTAGGCCCAATTTGCATGCTCGATATATCCACCCTCACATGCTTGATTAAATTATAATGTCTTTTCTTTTGTTTTAAAAAAAATGAAACATTTTGAATATGACCAACTTATTATTTGTGTATCACGATTCACTTGTCTTTTCTTCTGAAAAAAGCTAAGCACTTTGAATTTTGATATTCCTTTATATCCTTTATTTTTCTTTATTCCTACTTATATCTTTAAATATAAATTTTATTAATAAATTACAAAAAATAATAAATAAAATATTAAGTACACTTTTAAAGTAAAATAATCATTTAAATGCATTTTTTTGGTTTTAGAACCATCTATAATTTTTTATCCAAACTTTTAATGCAATTGCATTTTTTTTTGTTGCTTATTATGATATTGGTACATAATAAATTCTCTTCTTATGATTTATTTCATATATAAAATGAAATTTAAATTCAAAATAATTTGATTAAAAGATACAAATTATTATTGCATTTTCAGGAACTCAAACTTAAAATCTTTTGGCTAAGATAAAACAATCCAACATTAGTTAATATAAGAAAAATAAAAAAAAAAATAATCATATAGACATTATAATATACTAAAGATTTTTTTTGAGAGAATATAACTAAGATTCCTAAGATTAAAAAAGGTTTGCATCCTTCATTTTCCAAATCACGTTCAACGTAAATTCTTCTCACAGGTTTTCAAACACAACAACCTAATAAGCAGTCTTACCAAATTTACGCATGGTTTGCTGATCCTGGAAGCATTAATAGTCATTACTGATTATAGAGAGTTAGAATATCCATATATTACCGTCGAATCATTGTGTATTAGGATTTTTACCAATTTATATTAGAATCAAGGTTGTTGTGTACATTTATTAAAATTAAGTTAAATATTTTGTCACGTATATAAACCCAGAAATCTTTGGTACCACACGGTATTGATTTTTCTTACATTGATCAGGTCATGTCATTGGAAATTAAGATATAGCTTAACCGTGTGTTGGATCTTGACGTTACTCTAGTTCTCGATCAACTGAGTATGCAGACCGCAATCAGCAACGTTTAATTAAGAAGTGTGACAGCTCTAGAAATTGCAATTATTGGTTTATCATCCATCTCAACATTATCCTCATCTTCATTGTTTTGTCCACTACAGTGCACCAGCACCCGACACGTACAGTACATTTCCATGATTAATATTGTCAATTCAACAACAACATCCCCACAAAATCACTTCAAACACCTGTCGGACCAGAAACAAATTAATATATCCACTTACAGAAGATATAAAATATAATCCTGTGGCAAAAAAAAATTAGAATTTGTCACAAAACAACTCATACAATAATGATCCTTTATGATTAAAGATAATAGATGAAGAATTAGTGCTTAAATGGATATAGGGATGAAGCAACATGATACATCATCATCCTTGTTCCATCATTGAGCAAAATGGGAGATATTTGTTTGTGAGTCAAAAGAGGAGTTTGACTGCATGCATTCCTCAAAGACACTTCTTTTTTTGGGGTATGGTGAATGGGCCCAAGCTATGTGTAGTGCAGTGAGCAGAATATAGCCATCTGTAGAGCACTAATAGCGTTTGGTGGCTACCTGTTATGATTTGGTTACCTGCACGCACACACACACTCTCTTGTGTCCCCATTGTCACTTCTGGGCACCCCAACACCAATATGCTCCAATAATTCTGCATCAGGGCGCCATGTGTAAAGCACTATAGCCTAGATCCATGGTTCATCATTTTTCATCTAAGAATGGAAGTTCTAGATCTCCTCCCCACTCTTCTGATATTTTTATAATGCCTCCATACTATGTTAAGAAGTTACACAATTTTATTTATTTCACATGCATGTGTTTTAATTTTTTTTATGTTTTTTTTTTATATATATTCTGTTCGTATGACCAAATGGTAAGATAATTACCATACAGATTAATAAGATCCCGGTAATAAAAATAATAATGATAATAATAAAATCATAATTGATCATACATTGAAAATTGATTTGTCAACATGGGAAGTATCAAGTGAATAGAAACTTAGAAAGAGTTTATACGGCAATGATATATGATATTGATATACGCTCAGCATGAAGTGATGCTTTGAACAATCTCAGGTGGATATTCTAGTAACAATATTTCATTTAGAAGCAAGATAGTCAAAACTAGTATTAATACTATTTGATCACTATTCACAAACGGAGGGCACAGTAAAGTCTGGGCTTTATGTCAGCATAACTGAAGGTATGATGAATCAAAACAAAAAGGCTTATTATACACCGAAAATGACAAAACCCGTGGTTTCTTGCTGGACACTGTTTCAGTAAAAAGTTCTTAATTAGCTGTTCTTGAAATATTTTTTTTCCTATTTGGTACTATCAAATTAGCTTTATTTTATTTATATAAGTTATTATTATTATTATTATTCTCATTGTCCCTGCTTTAAAAAACATGATCAAGATGACAAACATTTAATTACATACAGTAAAGGATATTTTTAATTGCAGAAAAACCAGGAAAAATTCCAGTTTGGAAGTATCATCCCCAGCTAGTAGTTACAAATGGAAGCTGACAATTTGAATGTCCCCTTAAAAAGCTTTTTTTCATTTTAAATAATTTTTAAGTTGTTTGTGGCTAATTTGTGGCAGAGCATAAGAAAAATAGTATGGGACCAGAAATCAATGATTGTGTTGGGGGCAAAAAGAAGAAGAAGCAGCTACTTTCTTTTTCTCGGGGATGAAGAATCTCATGGCAAAAGGATAACAGACGAACGAGTGCCACATTGTCAACACTAACATAATTTTCCAATCATGAATAAAAAATTCAAATCATTCAAATTCTTTGACGTTCTTGCTACGCAATTATCAACTTTATTATGATTGGCTTCATAACCACGCACAGCCAACCAGCCAATTACTCGATCGATATATCTCTTCTATAAGCTGAACTAATTTGGATTGAAGAGGGAATATAAATTGAAAAGAAAAAAGAGAGAGAAGAAGATGAACGGGGATAGCATGTGTGAAATCTGTTGAGAAGTGAAAAATCACATTTAAGATGTGAATATTATAACTATTAATTTCTTAAAATTACATCGTATATTTTTGGGATCATTAGAGTTTATATAGTTTGACGAATCTATCATCTAGCCTAGTCTTCAATGGTCCATGGCATTTGTTTTTAGTTAGATATGAGATGAGGATGGAGTAATATTCTTAGATGCATGAGATGAATATGAGGGATGGAAAGATTCTGTAACATTCAAGTCAAAGAATTAACTAACACAATATATATTATATCAGGGAAAATGTTGTTACTTGATGGTTCTTTTATGTTATATATTTATAGAGCTCATATGCAAGTGAATTATGCTTAGGATGGAGTTCCAAGTGCAACACGGGATAAATATTCATTCATTCATTTACTTGCTCAATATTTTGAAATCTCATGTATGAGAGGTGTGACATCCTTTTATGTGGGTTTTGATAGAACATTCTAAATCATCTAACATGAGAGCCATCACAGCCTTAGTCATCATGTCCAAAATCTTAATTTGGAAAATGTGTGTTAACAAATTTAACACGAGTGGCCTATTTGTTTTAAAAATATCATGACTCATTCAATTCCCAACTTTCTTACTTATACTTTTTTTTAGAAATATTAATTATTAGTTTGTTAGTTTTTTTAAGAGAGATTAAATTCGTAATTTTTTTCTTAACTATCCAGGACCGATTTGTTTAGACTTAACAAAAAACAATTTTAAAATAATATTTAAAAAAAAGCATTTTTAATAAGATAGAGTTTGTTTATCAAAATAAATAAAAATATATCTTTTTTAAGCAAAAACATTTTAGATGAACATATTAAGAAAATAGAAAGGTACTTATTTTATTAAAATAAGTATTTTTTCAAGAAATAAATTTAAATAAATTCATTTAACTTGTTTTAACCCACAAAATATAATGCTTTAGAGGCGAGAGTCTTGTTGGCTCTTTCATTTGTTGAAATTTATGGAATGTTTGATTTAAGAAAAAAAGTTGAAAGAAAAGAAAGGAAATATATATAACAAATAAGTTAAATGTTTTAAATAAAAAATGTTATATATAATAAATAAGAATGTTGCGACCGAACTAGAAAAAAATACTAGGGGGCGAAAATTTAATATAAGGAAATGAAAATAAAATATCATATATCATATAAAAGTAAATTTAACACACGGTATTGTATGATTGTTTTATCAATATAACACTTTAGTTTGGTAACCAAAACTAAAATCATTTTCTTAATTTTAATTGTAAATCTTGAATTGAAAAGATGAACTATTAACACTAAAAGTGGGGTTTTATCTACACGTGCATCCATGTACTTTTTGTACAGATTTCTGGGGAAAAGTCTAACCCTGTAACAATCTTATTATATAAATATATACAGCAAATTCATTCATTCCAGTCAGATGGACTTAGGAATGAATATGAGAGGGAACGACCTTTTTTTTTTTTTTTTTTCTTAATTGTAAATGTTAAAGATAAAGAGGCTCTGTTATTTAGGAGGGGAACTGCCCATGTAACACAGTATGCTTTAGTTCCGTATCTGATTGTTGTCTTTTTTATATATTCATATAACCATTCTCTCTCTAAATTAAGAAAAAAAAATATTTGAATGGAACTCATAATTATTTTTGTTTCCTTCCTACTAAATGTTCTTCCAAAGAGAGGACGGCCAGATTGAAATTTTCCATCGCCAATCCTTTCTTTACTTTTCTACTAAACCAAACTAATTAGTGTTATTAGATCCTTTTAGTGTGTTTTCATTCTTGCAAGCCTTTAATTTGTTTGGTCTGAACTTCTTTATCTTAGGCCTTTTAATTTTTTTTAGCTAGTTTATTTTTTCATTTTCGATCTGTTTTGAGATTCAAGTTTTCTTTAGTAGAATTTATGTGAGAACCTTTATCTAAAAAAATAGATGAATGAGTTAATAAATTTTTAACTTAAAAGTGAGCTATTTGTGTAAAAATATCTCAATACTTTATTCTTATGATGCAACCGGAGCAGCTGTGTGACAGCTCACTGGGACACTTGTCCCTGATTAATTAATTGCAATGTTAGAGCGTGTAAGTTTTTGCTAAACAACTACTACTTCCCGGTTCTTAATTATAGATTTATAGTCCTTCAGTGGCACTTTTTTTCTTCTAAAATTAGTTAGATTGCCACTGAAGTGTATAGTATTACGTAAGAATCATGCTCGGCATTAGGATAACGTGTTTGATGATTAGCAGGCACAAAAAACCAAACAGTAAAAAAAATAATAAAGTATTGAGAGTTTCTCAGCAACAACACATTTACTTCAAAATCAAATACTAAAGTCGTATTTGCTTGATTTGAAAGTTTCTCATCACTTTTTATGTTCTATTATTGTGTAGCCGGAGCAATACGGCAAGGATTGTTCACTTACACGTAAACAGAGAAGTTGGGTGCAACTACGAGCTAGCAAACATGCTAGGAAGCAACTCTGCATTTTCAGCCAAATGAAGTTTACATTTTTTTGCCAAGTGTCCAAGACAAATTCTTAGGGACACTTTGGTGAGATTTTGATTTGGTGTAGCCTCACACCAAACACTTATACGGTATACATGTAGCTAGTTTAATTATGAATATTTTTTTGTGCATGTTTACTAGTCATCACAAAATATCGAAAACTGTCTAGTAGAATTAATTGTATCAGAAATATGAATCACGCGCGTGTATAACACTAACAGCACCCTTTGGAACTTGAATTGATCGAGAGCCTGGTGCAATTCCTTCATTGAATTCAAGCATGCGTACATAACGTTCATTCGTGACACGTGAATTTAAATTGACACATGTGCGAACCTTGGTATCAAGCTTGTGATATGACGTCTTACATGATCATGCATGCGACATCCCTGGTTGATTACTTTTGGATTATATTTTTCTTCTCTTAAATTCTGATCTTCTTCACAGATGTGCAGTACTTTTTTTTTTTGTTGTTGAAAAAAAATGCCCAGTATTTCAATACCATGCATCTTTTAGAAACATTTGCTAATTAACAGGTTTGCGTGGAATATTGATTAAAGAGGATGTTAGTATTGAAGGATTAAATACATACATAATTATAAAGTATACAAGATGCTTGTTTTGTTTAACAACCACTTTTTTTAAAGGGTTTAACTACCACTTAAACCTAAAATTAATCTTCATTACGATATTTTGTTTCTTCATGATAATAATAATAACAAAGGACGTGAGTTATTGATAATAGAAAGTAAATGATATTGATCGTATATATATGTACGAGTAAGAAGGCTCCCAATCCCTAACGCAATTGCAATATGTATGAAAGTCAAAATGTAGGTAAAAAGGTTTGCTTACATTTTGAAGGAAGCTAATATAATAAGGATACCTTTACCTACCAGCAAAAAGAAAATAATGAATATACAATTTAACACTTAAAGAGCCCGAAAAATATTGAACATAAGACATGATAGAATTTGACCTCTAGAGAAAAATTGTAATGCAGTTCAAAATTTATTAACATAAAATATAAAATATTTTTTTAACTTGCATTTGCATGCTCGTTGAAACTAATAAGCTTGAGTTCCACAGTTCTATTATGTGATAAAATAGACAGAATGGTTTCTAAAGTGAAAAAAAAGAAGTAAAAAGAGAAAAATAAGAAAACAAAAAAAGTTAGCATATTTTTGCGAGCTATATATAGTAATTAAATAAAATATTTATATATAATAACCATTTATAATTTGTTAATTATATAAAATGTAAGATGATTTTTTTACATAAATAACCCCCTTCCTCTCTTAATTTTATAATTTGTTGAATGTGAATTATTTTACCAATAATAACCTTTTCTTACCATCATATTTTTTTAAAATTTTATTTTACACCGCTAGAAATTTTCTAGCTAGAAACAAAGTGCTGCAACGATTAAAATATATTTATTTTGCTCGTCTATGAACTTAAAATATATGATTTTTAAGTATATAATGGAACAGTAAATAAAGTATATGAATAAATACAGGAATCAATGCAAATTAATGATTAAATTTATTTAATTTTCAGAAGATATTTTTCATGCAATTATAAATTGGAAAACTCAAAAATATTTTACATGATTGATCTCTCTTAAACTTAAGCAGCCAGGTGCCGGTCACCACCAGAAAACCAAAGCTTTAATAACATACTAATAATGAAGCAATCCCCACTTGTAGATATGTAAACGTATCAGTGCGGCATTCTTTGCACATACGTCATATATGCGTATGCATTGGGATCCAAATGAGCTTCCAAACCATGTCGGGAAGATATAGAATTATTCTACGTACAAAAGTTCTCCTTATCGAATTATTTATAAGAATAACATTTAATAATTTTTTAAAAAAAATTAAAAAATGAAAAATATGCTAAGATTAATTAAAATAAAATACTTACGGAGATCGATCGACATAATTTGAGATGGAAGGAGAGTAGTAAACTTTGAGTAATAATTTATAGATGACCATGAGATTTTGGCTAATCAATGGAATAGATGCTGATTCACGTTCACCCATTTAATTATACAGCAATATTATCCATTAAGAAATTACAACTGCAGCATATTCAGCTGGAATTCAAGTTCACACTGTAACATTTCTTTTTCTTTTCTACTAATGTTCAGATCCTAATAAGTATGAAAGGGGAAAGACAAACGAGGAAGATCTTTGGCCAGGTATTAGTTCGATCTGGGCAAGACTTTTTCCACTCTAGAAACTAGTGGTCCTCACTCAATCTAACGTTCAAACTTTGATAGCAATATTAAAGACGTAGATAGATGGGTGCAATTTGTGTAAATAGTACGCTGCAACGCAGACATTATGCAATTATTTAGTAAGTTCAAAAAAGGAAGTGCATTATGAAACCGCGGTTGCAAACATTTTTTGATAGCTTTGGATTATGGTACCATAAAAGGCCATATGGTTCAACAAACATTTTGACTTGACACCCCAAGTTTTTGGCTGTGTCTTGTGTCATGTAAAAAATTCCTAATTTGTGAGGGAAACCGAAATACCGAATTGTGTATTAGGCACGAATTGGACAATGAGACAATGGGCATTAGGCACGAATTTATGTTGCACTAGGAATGTTCGTTCATGGCCGGCTGTGCCATTGCACATATTCCTTAGACCATGGGAATCTAAATTGACCCATTGAACGTGTTGAACCTTCTAATATATTGTGCTATACATTTGAAACAGTAATAGATTAATCCATAGACGCTAGTCGTCACATGTTTCTTTTCTTTGTAGCTACTTTGTCACGTGTACGAATTTGATTTTTAAATTTGTTACATTATTAATTATTAATCAATCATATGATCCACTCCTTTAAAAAAAAAAATATGATCCACCCCTTTAAAAAAAATCATATGATCCACGTATTAAAAATATTATATATAATGGTTAAAAATCATATGATCCACATAAGAGTTACTTCTCATTCTTGTTATTTATTCTCATTCTTGTTATTTATTTTCTTAAGATGCAATAGTTAAAATTAATTAGTTATTGTAATCATTATTAGATCTTATTAACTTACTCTTAATAAATTGAAATAAATCAACTTAACGCCTTCCGGACAACATGTCTTCAGTTTCTTCTTCATCATTATCCGTAAAGGTTTCACAATTAAGAATCTCATCATAACAGCGAAGGACATTAATTACATATGTAAAAGCGTTAAGCAACATACATGCTTTTATTGCCATTTCTTTTCTTTCTTTTTGGTGAAATGTTTATGTTTTGGTTGTTGTAACCAATGCGATAATTATTAATTAATCTGGAAAACCCATACTAATTGAACATATATATTTGGACCAGATCAACTATTGCAAGAGATGTATACGTAGCAGCATATATAAATTTGACATTAAGGTCATCCAACATTTTCAACATTAACTTGCCTCCATTGCATAGTGTTAGGAGGTGGTCACTTGTTTGAATTATATGACAAAAAAATAACATTGTCAATCTTTGCACTTTAAATTTTGCATCATATAAAAAGTTATTGCTGGAATCAAAAGTCAAGGGACTCAAAAGGAGGACAATTTCACTGAGTATAAGACAGATGGAGCTAGCCACGAATTAAAAAGGTAAATCATTAAGGGTTAGGTAAATAATGACTATTATCGCTGACAGAATTGAAAAGTATTGCATGCACGAACATTTGGCAATTAAAGAAGCTGCCTTTAGCAGCATACCTTAATACATAGTGAAAAAATATTCAATAAGAATTTTTATGCTAAAAAAGTAAATCTTTTCCCCTGAAAAAAGAAAATACATCTCTTGTAGATATTATTAAACATATACTACCATTCCAAACAATAAAAATTGGTGTTAGAATAGAATATAGTCAAACCGTCCACCAAAGGGCCACACGGCATGTGTAAATGAGTAGATGTCTTAAACGCTGTGGTTTCATCAGCTGAAAAGTGCTATTTTGACAAGCTAAAAAGGTCAAAATAAGACGATCCCTTCCTTCCTTCCTTCCCCAGTATAAAAATTCAGAAGTCAAACTTAGCAATCTCAAATTTACAAATCGCATTCTCATTCATTTATGGAATGAACACACAAAAGCACGTACTCAGTTACAATCCTCACGCAACGTAGATTATCCCATTCCATTTTTTCCCCCACAAAAAAATCGTTACCATTTTCGGTTTCTACATTACCGGCTCAGCCGGTTTCCCCGCGCCACACGTGTCACCCACCCATCAGCCCAACATTTATCCACCTCTCCCTATATATATACGGGTCCCCGAACTTCTCGCCCAACTATTCCAATTCCACCACACAAATTCAACCTCAACATTTTCAAATTTCCATTCTCCGAAACCCCAAAAAAACCTAACCCAGTTATTAGGTGTTGTTGTTTAGTTTTTCCTAACCAAGTAGTTATTGAATGACAAACGCACACGGTGGCGCCATGTTAGTAGAGCGAAATACAAACAGCACCGTACGCAGACAAAAATTCGGAGCCTTGTTGCACTCCGAACCGACGTCGCTTTCCACCTCCAACAACGACGATGATGAATTCTCCCATAACCAACAACGGCACAGCAACGCCAGCCCCAGAAACTACGCCGATAGCAGCACCACAAGCAGCAACAATGCCTCTCCCAACACCATGTCTCCGTGGAGCTACCAACCCAACAACAACTCTTCTTCTCCTCTCGATAAATCTCCGTGGATATTGCCTTCTTCACCGGCGATAAACCACTTCCACCACCACCATGACGATACCGAAAACGGCCTCTTCGGATCTATCGTCCGCCAGGAGGGCCACATATATTCCCTCGCCGTTTCCGGGGACTTGCTTTACACCGGCTCCGACAGCAAGAACATAAGAGTGTGGAAGGATCTCAAAGACTTCGCGGGATTCAAATCAAGCAGCGGATTGGTGAAAACGATTGTTATCTCCGGCGGGAAGATCTTCACCGGCCATCAAGACGGGAAGATCAGAGTGTGGAAGGTTTCGTCGAAGAATCCGCGCAACCATAAACGTATCGGGAGCTTGCCGACGTTCAAAGAGTACGTGAAGAGTTCGATGAATCCGAAGAACTACGTGGAGGTTCGGCGGCACCGGAACGCGGTGAAGGTGAAGCACTTCGACGCCGTTTCGAGCCTGAGTTTGGACGAGGAGGAAGGGTTGTTGTACTCGGGGTCGTGGGACAAGACGCTCAAGGTGTGGCGCGTGGAGGATTCAAAGTGCTTGGATTCGATTAACGCGCACGAGGACGCCGTGAACGCGGTGGTGGCGGCGTTCGGAGGGTGCGTGTTGACGGGCTCCGCGGACGGGACGGTGAAGGTATGGAGGAGGAAGAACGACGGGAAGAAGGCCAAGCACGTGCTGGACCGCGTTTTGCTGAAGCAGGAGAACGCGGTTACGGCGCTGGCGGTGAACCGTTTGGCAAAAGTGGTTTATTGCGGTTCTTCTGATGGGTTGGTGAATTTCTGGGAGTGTGACCAGAAAGGCGGGTTCTCACACGGCGGCGTTTTGAGGGGGCATAAGCTCGCTGTTCTCTGTCTCGCTGCGGCGGGGAACCTTGTCTTTAGTGGCTCCGCAGATAAGAATGTTTGCCTGTGGAAGCGTGACGAACATGGGTTCCACACGTGCCATTCGATTCTGACGGGGCACACTGGTCCTGTTAAGTGTATTGCTGTGAGGGAAGAAAAACCGCCCCCGGAGGAGCCTTGCGAGAAGAAGGATCAACGGTGGTTTGTGTACACCGGGAGCTTGGACAAGTCCGTGAAGGTGTGGTGCGTGTCTGAACAAGCGCCGGAGGCGAGCATGTTCCAAAGCTGGGCCACACCGGGTCATGCCGGTTCACCGGGGAAAATTAGTGTTAGTTCATCACCTGCGTGGAGTTATTCATCGCCGAGAAGAATTGGTGTTACTTCCGCAACAGGTGGATTCGGCTATTCCTCACCCGGATCTATCAGGGTCAATTCCTCTTCCTCCCCATTTCGAACAAGTTATTCTTTGCCCAGAATATTCAGTGTTAGCAATGACAGTGGAAACAGCAACGGCAATGGTCATAGTACTAAAAGTTTTGATAATGGCAATAACAGCAGAACCACTGATGATGGTGCTAAAAACAATGATGATAACACTAAAAGTGAGGACAATGGCAACAACAATAACCACAGTGCTAAAAGCAATGACGGTGGCAACAACAATCCCAACAACAATGACAGAGCTAAAAGCATTGGCAATGAAAACAAAGATTGCGACAATGATAATGCTAAAAGCATTGTCAGTGGCAACAACAACCGAAACAGTGATAGCACCAAAAGCAGTTACAATGGTAGCAACAACCCCAACAATGATGGTGCTTATAGCAATGCCAACAACAGCCACGACACTAATAGCACTAAAATCATTGGAAATGGCAACAACAACAACAACAACAACATTGATGATGCTTCTGGCAATGGCAAGAAAAACAACAACATTGATGGTGCTTCTGGCAATGGCAAGAAAAACAACAACATTGATGGTGCTTCTGGCAATGGCAACAACAATCGCAACATTAATAGTGCTAAAAGCATTGGTGGCAACAACAACCGAAACAGTGATAGCACCAAAAGCAGTTACAATGGTAGCAACAACCCCAACAATGATGGTGCTTATAGCAATGCCAACAACAGCCACGACACTAGTAGCACTAAAATCATTGGAAATGGCAACAACAACAACAACAACATTGATGATGCTTCTGGCAATGGCAAGAAAAACAACAACATTGATGGTGCTTCTGGCAATGGCAAGAAAAACAACAACATTGATGGTGCTTCTGGCAATGGCAACAACAATCGCAACATTAATAGTGCTAAAAGCATTGGTGGCAATAACCGCAACAGTGATAGCACTAAAAGCGGCGACAATAGCAGCAACAACCGCAACAGTGATAACACTAAAAGCGGTGACAATGGAAACAACCACCACAACATTGATGTTGCTTATGGCAATGGCAGCACCAACCGCAACAATGATAGTTCTAAAATCGGTGACAATGGAGACAACAACCGCATCAATGATAGTTTTAAAAGCAATAGCAATGCCAATGGCCATAACAACAGCAGCGACAAGAGTGGTGGTGCTAAAAGTAATGGCAATAGCAATAACAACAGCAACGGTGGTGGTGCTAAAAGCAATGACATTGGCAATGGAAATAGCAATTATAACCGCAACAGTGATGGTCCTAAAAGCAATGTCATTGGAAATTACAACCAAAATAGTGGTGGTAAAAGCAGTGGAAATGGCAATGAAAAGAGCAATAGCAACCGTAGCAGTGGTGGTGCTAAAAGCAATGGCAATAGCATCCAAAACAGCAACAGTAATCGTACCAGAAGCAATGCCAATGCCAACAATAATTACACAAACAACCCCTTCCAAAACAATAGCACCGGTGCCGGTGACACTCGAAACAGGAACGAGAGGCAGTTGCAAAGTAGAAATCAATATTGTAATTAATAATGTAATTTATTAGTTTGTTGCAAAAGGAAATTAATTAATGTTTAGGAAGATGTGTATTAATTCAATTGCATGTACATAAAAGTGGAAGCAATGTGAAGAAAGAGTAAAGGCAGGAAATGAAGATAGAAAAGAGGTGGAACTTACGCGGGATAGTGAAAATTGGACGGTTGGGTTGGGTGTGGTAATAGTAACAGGGGGGGGGTGTTTGGGCCTTAAGAAAAGGGATGGCCTAGTTAGGTTCCCTCCGAAGTGGAGCACTTGAATTACTTTGGTTGCTTCTTTGATTGAGTGAGACGCGGCAAGTTATGCCTTGGTGCCCCAAATGGGAGGGACTTATGGTGGCCTAACTCGATCAGCGTTAGACAACCCTTCGCTTTCAGTTTCAACACAGCATCAAGACATTTTTTGTTTCATAATTCCTCAAAACGTGAAAGCTTACCTTAAATTGTGTTTTTAAGGTATGGTCGTCAATGGAGAAGAGGTTTTAACATTAGGATTTCCCCTGCTTGCAGTTGTTTGTTTAGCGTAAGTAAGTGGGATCAATTAGAGTTTGTAAATGTGCTTTTCTAGCCTGTATATATATACCTTTTGCTGATGTGTTGCCTTCTTCTTTCCCTTTTTTTTTTTAACTTTATAGTTATGATTTCGTCATCTTTTCTCTTATATTTCATTTACAATTTTTCTTTCTTTTTTATTCTACAAATTGCCAAAAAAAAAAAAACTTAAACGAGAAAAAGTAATTGTATTCTAAGAGTTTTTTTAAGAAATAGAAATTGATTTATATTTGTTTGTGATTAAAAAGTTATTTATTTTTCTAAAAAAACAACTGATTTTTATGAGAAGCTATCTCATTTTAATTAGATTTTATATTCTTTTTAGTTTTTAATTATTTGGAAAACTAAAATAAACGCATGAAAAACTTTTAATTTTTTTAAACTTTTGTTAATGAAATTGTTTCGTTTACAATTCTTTTTTATAACAAACACCCTACTATCCATCACATTTTTTCTTTTCTTCTAATTTTTCTATGTCTCTTGATAAGCTCATTTTATATTTCTCTAAGGTGTGAAAATATTATTATTCATTCCTTTATTTATAATGCGGCACCTGTACACTTTTAATAGAAATACGAATACTACATATTGCCATATAATTTTACAGGGCAAAAAGCTTTGAATGAAGCATAAAAGATTGTTGCCAACTGATTCAAAAAATACTAGTGTGATAAATTTAAATACTAATGCTATTTTATATTGACTGCCTAACTGGTATCTAATTAGTGGGGAACAGTGTCTGATGGTAGTGCACTACTGTTATATGATATTATGCTCTTCACAATTGAGAGCTCATATCCGTGTACTGGTATGTGATATGTTTCATACAAAATTGGATAATTTGTCAAAGCATTTTTACCAAAATTATAAGCAATATTTTTTATGGTCATTTTGTACACAATACTTCTGTACTTCTAACCCATTTTGATTGCATGAGTTAAATTTGATAAGCATATCAGCTTTAGTTTATTTGTATCAATATTGTATTTGTATGGGTGATATCTGGCTTGGTCATTTGAGTAACAGACTTACTGCACTTAATTGACATGAATAAGTCAATAAGCAAACCATTTAAGCATTTGAGAAATTATGAGACTTATATATACCTCTGACCATAAAAAAATAAATAAATTCAGAGAACATTTAACAGCAAAAATAATTTATGCTCTTTGTAAAAATTGTTTCAGGAAATGCTAGCAGCTCCTTACATACTTGGATTAAACTTTTTGAACATCACTCTGCTAAACACGATTATTTTCCAAACACTGATTTAACTACTTTAAATAGCATTCTATTACATGAGTGTTCAGTTAATTAATTCTCCTTTTGTGAATGAGATTTTTTAGTCTGGATTACAGCAAAATTGGGGATTTTAATTCTGTTGTTGCTGCAAGATTAAATTTATTTGAATATAACCCTTTTGTTAGGCAAACACAGTGTAGGTAGAAGCAGCCTACACGTATTCTTAATATGTTTCTTTCCATTGAGTTTTTTTATTACAATTGTTGTGACAGAATTTTTCTTTAGCTTGAAAAGTTTTCATGGCATTAGCTTGGAAATACTATGGTTTTGTGTCTACTTTTCCCCCCCCCAAGTCCTCTGTAGCATAGATTAATGTCTTTTTCTAAAATGTCAGTTGTACTTCAAGAATGAGAGTTCCTTTATGTTAATCTCTTCCTTCCTGCTGCTACTGTGGAAAAAATCAATAGCTATGCTGACTCTAACAAATGTCTACAAATTTTTCTGGATTCATTCCATCAGTGCTTACTTTGATCATAGTTTTAATTGCAAGAAAGGTGTTTGGCAGATGGTTTTAAATATCGATTGCAACCACATTGCGATTTTGTCACGTTTGTTGATATCACAGAAAATCATAGACAAATGCGGCCAATGCAGTCTTAATTGCAATCACATACAGTTAAAAAATCTTGATATTTGGACGGTTGGGTGTGGTAATAATGACAGGAGGATGTGCTTGGGCCTTAAGAAAAGGGATGGCCCAGTTAGGTTCCCTTTCAAGAGGAGCACTTGAATTACTTTGGTTGCTTCTATGATTGAGGGAGACGCGGAAAGTTACGCTTTCGTGCCCCAAATGGGAGGGACTAATGGTGGCCTTAATCGTTAGTCATGATATTTTACAGAGCAGCATTGGACGACCATTCGCTTTCAACAATAAAAAAAAGGCCAACACAACATGAGAACATTCTTTGTTTCATAATTCCTCGGAACGTGAAAGCTTACCTCATATTGTGTTGTTTTTAGTATGGTTTTTAAGGTATGGTCGTAGAGGCGATGAAAAATAATTTAAGCTCTTTGTAAAAAATGTTTCAGAAAATGTCCTTACTTACATATTCGGATTAGAATCTTTTACCATCATTCTCCCAAAGACTTACTTAATTACTTTAAATAGTATTCTATTACACAAGTGTTCAGTTAATTAATTCCCCTTTGTGAATGACATTTTTTTAGTCAGGAGTACAACAAAATTGGAAATACTATGGTTTTGTGACTACTTTTTTTTTTTTATTCTTCAAGTCCTCTGTTGCGTAGATTAATGTCTTTTGGACCTTCGAAGTAGTAATAGCTTAAAATGAGATAAACAAGTTTCTTCAGTCCAAATACCCACTTTGGGACAAAAGGAATGTTAGAAGAATAAGAAATACGGAGTATCAGAAAGATAAAGAGTTAGCAGAGATGAGAAGTATATGGTTCCCACGTCTTAGTGATCCCTTAACAAACATAGGACTTCGAACTTTATATCCAAAAGAATCTTTGGAATATGACCAAAAACACAACTGTACTTGGTATAAAAAGGGTTATCTCCTAATGTGTTTGATTGTTATAGACACTAAGAGATCCAGAATCCAGAATTTTTTGTCAGTAGAAACAAAAAATTAGTCTAATAAGAAACAAAAAATCAGTTAAGGATGAGATGTTTTGTGAAACAAATCAGATACCAGCAGAAAATGTTATTGTGAATGGAGAGCCTCTTGATTGGGATAAGCTCACTTTGCTTTTGACCTGTTCAAACCCACCAAAAGGATTGAAACCCGGTTTCTATTGGTATGATAAAGCATCTGGATTTTGGGGGAAGGTAATTAAAGATTCAAACTTTCGTATATAATAATACTCTTTATTTTTGTTTAATCTGACTCGGAGTGCTGCTTATTGAACTTCAAGTTACTCTTTATGTGTTTTTTTACAAGCAAAGCTTAATTATGGTGTGCTACTTGATCATACAGGAAGGTCAACGGCCAAGTCAAATTATTTGCCCACGGTTGGAGGTTGGGGGCAACTTGGAGAGAAATGCAAGCAATGGAAAGACAAATGTAACTGTAAATGGTCGAGAGATTACCATAGAAGAGCTCTGGTTACTGAAGGTTTGTTCTTGAATTGGGCAAATTTCATGTTATGGATTTTGAGACTGTTAAACTGAAGTGTGTTACTTTTGTCTGTTTGTTCGTTTTGCAGTGGGCAGGAGTGCCCTGTGATGGAACAACTGACTTTTGGATGAGTCATGATGGATCATACATCGAAGTGGGACAGAAAAATGTCAAGGGGCATATATGGGAGAAGGTAATTCATGTGTACATGGATGTTAGAGTTTAATTTTGATACATTGTTTGTAAAGATTTTTATTCTGTCAAAAGTAATTTGATATGACTTTTATAGTAATTATTAGAAAGTTACATACATGGCAAATTGACAATTTCATGATTAGACGACGGAAGGTGTAAAAAACTTTTAAAATCAGTGCATTCTAATTAAGTTATATGGATGTTGCCTTGTTTTGGCTTTTCCTATAGTTATAAATCCCTCACCAATAACTGTGGTATGAATTCTTTTAACAGTCTACAATGAAGCTAGCTTCTCTAATGCTGTCACTGCCAGTTCCTTCTAGCTCTTTGACTCCTGCCAGCCAAGGAGAAAACGAAATTAGCGAACATAACCTTCAACAGTAAACGCTTCACAAATTTTTACTAGTTGGTTCTGTCAAGTCAGGAACATGTACCATATTTGAACAGGTAAGATGCTGCTAGAGAGAAATTATTTTCTCATGCATTTGTTTTGTATTTGATGTGCTTCTAATTTCAGCTCTTGAATTTACTTGTAGTCTCATAATATGGGCTATGTTATGTCCAAATTTAATCAATATAGTATTGTATGTAAGACTTAGATTAGTTTGAGTTTACTGCAAAATGTATTGAAAGCTTTTAAGGTTCCTCCATGCAGCTCCTTTTTTATTTTTCTCCATAATATCAGTTTTAGAAAGATTTTTGTTGATATATGTGTGTAAGTAATGACAATTTTGCTTATAAATATTTAATGGTTGATTCTTGTCAAACACATTGCTAGTGCTTAATCTTTGCCTTAGAAATTGCGTCTTGACTTTATTTTATTTTTCCCTTTTGTGGTGTATACTGTATAGTTCCCTGACATCTGAAGAACTATTGGTAAATTTCAAGTTGAAGGCTTCAGTTTTAGTAACACTAAGACTCAACCTTTTATTGCAGGCCAAGCTTCTGTATAATGTTCCTCTCTCTGAAAATGAGCGCCAAAACATCAAGCTGGTAATTCAAAGCAACTTGTATAGGTACCTTGGGTTAATACTGGAGGCGCGAGAAATTTTTGAAGAAAGTTTGTGCGAGAAAACTAACGGACAGCATTTTGATGAATCAACTTCTTCTGGTAATTTGTTTTGTTTGAATAAAAATCTAACCAAGAGATCTGATCTGTTTGAATGAAGTATTTGTGTGCACCATTTTTCCCCCTAGATAACATTGATCTTGAATGAGTTGATAACAAGAGTGCTGTTAATTTCCTCCTTTGTTATGCACAAAGTTAAACTGTTATTTGGTATCAGTCACGGACACTGAACTTCTTTTCAATGTGGGGTATTATCTTAGTGAAGTTAGTTTGGTTAGTTAGTGTCATATAGTTATAAAATACACATGTGAATTAACGGGATTTAACTTGGTTGGTTGAGATCACAGAAGAAATTATTATATTTGTATAGTCTAGAATCACCACGTGTCTATGGTGTTGTAAATCTCCATGTAACATATTGGTAATATGTTAGTGGCAAAAGCTATTAATAATTAATTTGCAACAGGGATAACTGGGGAAATTGTTGACACAACCTATTCCATTGGCCCAAGACTGAGCATTCTCCGAATGGCTACTCAAATACATGGTGTCAGGTAACTTGGATGCAATATTTCCAGCAGCTGCACGTGAATATGCGCCACTGGTGGAGGAACTGTGGAGGGATGCAGCCATTCAGGCCACATACAAAAGGATAAATGAAATAAAATATCTACCAAGAAGTGCGAGTTATTTTCTAGAAAGGGTAAGATAATGCTTTGCCCTCCACATGTTCATCATCACATGATAATTCATTTGTACTCTCATAACTGATTCCACTTATTAACATTTAATGCAGCTTTTTTATTATTATTTTTTTCTGAAGTTGTTCTATTTCTACTATGTTGCCATTTTCTATATTAATAGTTCTGTTTGGGAATAGAGTTGGAATAACTGATTTGACACAATATAAATGGTTTATCACTGTATAAAAACTGTTTATCTTTTCTTATTTTAATCCCATTTGGACTACTAGAGTTACTTTAAATAAGACACGGGATTACCACCTCAATCAGTTTAGTGGGAATTTTGTATGGAGAATATGTAACACAAGATTACCTCAATCACATCATCCTCTAAATATTTCTTCTGATGCAGGCTGTTGAAATTTCCAGGATAGATTATGAACCCTTGGACATGGACATCTTGTATGCTGAGGGGATAACCTTATCCAATGGCCTTTCTTCTATGGAATTTTCATATACTGTGACAGGTCATGAGGACTCATTGGACCCTGAGTATGAAGATGATCCTTCACTCAGGTCACCTTTCATTTCATCAAGTTTACACATGATAATATATTACTTTTGAATTGAACTGAAGTCTAGTTAGCGAACCATCTTTAGCTTTAGAGTAATGCACAATCTTTTTTCTTTTTTTTTTTTTAATTTCAAACCAAAACTAATTAAACTAGCTGATTTATGTCACTCAAAGCATAGACATTGCAATGGATAAAAACAACTTGGCAATGGACAGAAATCTTTATTACCACATTTTTATGTTGTGCTTGTAGGTACCAGCTCACCAGAGTACATCCAAAAAGCCTTGGAGAAAACTGCAAGTGATTGGACATGTTTGAAGACGCTGATGTAGTCTTATTTTCTGTGGCCTTAACTGACTATGATGAGTACATAGTAGACAGTAATGGAGTTTCTATCAACAAAATTTTAGCAGCCAAACATCTCTTTGAAAGCATCACCACTCAGAGAGTCTTCAGCAACAAGAAATTCCTTTTATTGCTGACCAAGTTTGACCTGCTTGAGGAAAAGATTGAACAGGTTCCTCTGACACAATGTGAATGGTTTTGTGACTTTGATTCAGTAAACATAAAACGGCTAGTATTAATAAACATAGCAATCATCCTCCATTATGAAAAATATAACTACCACCGCTCCTAGAAAATTCTATTGATTTTTTTTTTCTCTCACATTTTGGAATCAATACTGGGATTAATATTGAAGGAAACGATGCAACCTAAACATGCACTTACTTTTTTTTTTTTTAAATGTGATTTTACAATCACTAGGGGGATTATGTAGATGCATGAAGACCAGGTTATGCCAAAAAAGAAAATTCACTTCACTTAAAATATAATTTTAACTAAAATCAGATTTTATAAAATGAAAATCACACAAAATTAAAGTTTACCAAAGTTCATTCTCAATGCCGACTTAACTATAGACGTTGGCATTTGTGTGCTAGATAGAGATAAACTTTATGCAGATATTTTTTTTTTGAAGTATTCTAAGAATGTACTTAAAATCATACGCCTGGCACATATAATTATTGTTTTCTTTCACTATTTTTAGGCGAAAATGTCTAATTAAAATTAAAAAGTACTAATTGTCAAATTAAGGACCTTATTTAGTTTCCTACAATAACCTTATATTGCTTCCAGTCAAATGAAGTAATTATTATCACAGTCATCCCTTGCCCCATTATAAACTAGTAGTCTACAATCTCTTAATGTTTTCCTGAAAAAAATTCATTGATTGGTACCAATTAAAAATTTAAATAATTTATTCTTTCATTGAATTTTTTTTTTCTTTTTACTTTCAATGATTTCTTTTTCTCTTTTGGGTGTGTGTCATTTTTTGGAGTTGATTATTAGAGTGAAAATGAATTGGTCTTGATTAAATTCTGATTTGACTTATTTTATATTTTTATAGTTTAAGTTTAATCTTATTATCTGTCATGAGTTTATAAAGGTATGTTTCATGTTAAGAAGTGTAAAAAATATTATTTTTAAACAAAACCAAATTTTTTACTAAAAACAATAAAATAATTTTAAATCAAGATATAGACAAAATTTTTCTATAAACATTACATGCTACATTCTATAAAATCTTTTACGTCTTACAAAAAAGAGTCTATATTTTTATTATCCATCTATACTTATATGAAATAACCTATTTTAAACATGAATTAAAATAATTCAAATTATCAAAAATTAAAATAATTATTATTTAAATAAAATACCTATTTTAAACATGAATTAAAATAATTCAAATTATCAAAAATTAAAATAATTATTATTTAAATAAAATAATTATAATATTATATGTTATATTAATAATAATATTTTTATTATAAAATATTGTTGCTAAAAGAACCCGCCCATCATGGTTAATAGACTTTTCATAAAACTTTAACTAAATAATTTTTTAAAAAAAATTTGAGTTTAACTTTTTGAAATGAATTGGACTAAATAGACTTTACATGGATGAACCACAGGCCTATCTACTTTCATCCCTATGTTGATCAATTTGCTATTGTCACCCAATTCAAGAACCATATAAATATGCATAGGATTAGAAAGAGTATTTTTTAATATAAAAAATATCTTTGGGATGAATGAAAGATCTTTACTCAATGCTTAAATAAAGTTTTTTTGTTAGTATGAAAGAATCTGTTTCTTTATCACCCTTATATTATGTTGCAAACTGTTCAATAGACCTTTATCACAAAATCAATGACTTTAGTAGGTATGACTATAACTATCTTGTCTCGTACTGAGTACTGACCCTGATTTTTTTTAGGCTTGACAAATATCCAGAGAAGAGAGGGCACTTTATTTCTAATAATTGTAATATCTAAACTTTTATGGCATAGAAAAAGTTGTGAAATTTAGCAGCAGAAAAAAAAAAACAATGGCAGTTAAACCAACAATTAGCATCAAACAACTTAACCATAAGCCACGCCCATCATCTCCCTTATGATAAACAGACATTCACAGAATCACCTTCTAAAGTACTAGAGAAATTCTTATCTGCATTTTCTATAAAGTACTATAAAATTAAACCCAAAACGCAAAACTTCATACCAAATATTTTGTTTTGATTAGATATCAGTACTTCTGTACAATAGTTGATAACATTTCCATTACATATTTCGCTGACTAAGAACTCATAGATGGAAATAGTAAATATACAAGACATATCATAACCCCAAAAAGTTGAAGAAAATACAAGACATCTTGGTTGTGCTATTGCTCATATCACCAAGGCACAAATCGATCCATAAGCAAACACACCGTTGCCTCAGACATGGTTCCATTAGTAGTGTCTCTCTTAACCACCGCAGTTTGAGTTTCCTTTTCTTCTTGGTTCCTTTCTGATCCTTCTTTGGCTTTGGATAATAAGAAAGGCTTGCGGGCAAGAACTTTTTCTCGAAGCTTTGTCAGCTCCCCAACCCATACCTCTACCATAGCAGACATTTTTCTCAGCACTTAGAAACTAATGAGGCAATAATTAAAACTCTTTGTTCTCTTGTTTTTGCTTGAAGGTTGGAGCTGAGGTGAGTGTGGTTTATATAGGAATAGTAGAAAGGCTAATGAAAGGGGCTTAGTAGTGTTGTGTCTGAAAACTATGAGCTTTTGGCGCACCTTGGATGCGGTGGCACACAGGACCGAGTCAATTCAATTGGATATACTCTAAAGTTTGGGATATTCGGTGGGAGAATACTATTGGCTTACTATTAATACTTTTCTAGAATTGTGGCCCCAGTGGTATGGAATTTGATTGTGATAGCACCATGGTTTGAAATTTATTGAGGGCAAGGATAAGATGAGTGTCAACATTCAATTATTGCTTTTCTTTTTCCTTATATTGTACCATTCTCCCCCAAATTTTACTGAATTTCAGGTAGTTCATTTCTCTCTTACAAAAGATGCATATGTAAGATTTATAAAACGATATAAAACATGTTACACAGATCAATATATTCATACCACCAAAACAGCGGAAGTTTAAACAGATTAAGAAAATTAACCTCCCGGCATTTCTATTTGATTTGTTCTCTCTTTATTTCAGTGACGCCCTAACCTTTTTCCAACTTTTCTAAACTCTCGCTATCTCATTGTTTGCATATCGAAAGAGAAACAGGTTCGGTGATCCAGGCCACCATAAAATTTCAACAGATGTGCAACAAATCGTGAAATTTTGTTACTTGATAATGAGGATATTTGCATATCACAGTTGCTTGCAATAAGAATATAATTACTTGATATTTGCATATATCAATTGTCAATTATTTGACAATGGGAATATTCGATCTAAAACATATTAGAAGAGGACTTCCCATAAAATAGAAAATATTTTAAATTAAAATCCTCCTTCAACAAAATGAGAAGGTGTTTAAGAATCAAGGGAAATCCTATCAGCATAAACTTTTGGGTTAAGTTTTTTTTTTTAATGATGATATTGGTACAAAATAATTTTAAGTTGAAATTAATGATCAATTTTCATTCCGTGAGCGCTCACAAGATAAATATTTTCCTTCCAACATAATTTATTTCATATTTAAGGGTCAATCAGAATTCAAACTCTGGATCACTTGATTAAGAGACATAAACTACTACTACTTTATCAATTATTATTAGTTGTGTATAATTTTAATACACACAGCGTTATCCTGTATTAAAATTTTAAGGTACTTAAACTATATTGAAAGCTTATTTGAACTCAGTATAATAGAAAATAAAAATTATACACACCACTCCTCTGCTTTATGCTGCTGTTTATATAATTCGTTTGCTGTTGAATGTTGATGTATGGTTGAAGTAGGACGTGATATGCATTTAATCCTTCTTGCGACACAAAATTGACATTAATTTGATATATCCTTTATAATTCATTTTTATTAAATAAATTTTATGTAAATCTCATTTAATTTACATGAGTTTCACTTTTTATTTACAAAATACATATAGAATGTCATTTATTAGAAAAAAAAATGTCAATGGGATACTTCGAACAAGATGTGTCCCCAAAAGTTTTGTTTGTTAACCAATCTTCTTCTCATTGTGAATTGTGATGGTTCAAATGTTCAATCTGTTATAATGGAAGAGAGAGACAAATAAAAGAAAAGAAACGCAACAAACAACAATGAAAAGTCTCTAGCCTGAGTCAGATTGACAAACTGACATGAACCAGCATGTCGCACTCCCACGACAGTCCCATTCATTTGCCTTGTTAATTAGATTTAATTTCTTTAAAATGAAGAAATTCGTAAAATAAAAAAGTAAGAATTTATTTATCATTATTTAAAGTGAATTAAATTTGTAAAATACTTCAATTTAAATTAATATAGAGAAATAAAGATGGGTTTGAAAATATTGAAAATAATCCAAATTCCACGTCTTCTACAAATAAAGCCAAATTAGAATACATATAAATGAAGAACAACTCTCACCCCTTGAGCTAACTTTTGAGATTGAGTTATACTTCTCACATTATTCATTCTAAGATGGTACCAGAGAGTCAGGACCACGTTTCCACTAGTCCTTGCTTTGTGGTGACAAACACCACCAAACACCCACCATTTGTTATTCAAAGGCTGAGGAAGGTTCAAAAATCTTTCCTTAAACAATCTGATAAAATCTAATAGATATAATAAAAATGGATTTGTGATGAAAATTATGTACATGGGTTTACAAGTTTTTCATAAAATGTTATCATGATCATGAATGAAATATTCAAGTGTCTTCTCTGCATATTATATCTCATTCTTTTACAAATATATCTGTACACAAAACACACAAATAGAAAATAATGGTGTCACTGGAAATGGAACATATGACTTTATACATATTATCTAATAAATCTTTCCCTCTGGCTCTACTAGACAGACTATGCACACATCATTTCTATGGGTTAAAAGAAACCAACTAAAGTCTCACTGAAGCATTAATTTCTTTTCTCATCAAGGGCTAAAACATTCAACAAGGATGGAAATTGAAGCATCCGAAAAGAGAAACCTAGGCTTGTTAAATTGCATGAGTTTGGCAGCAACCACAGCGAACCCAGATGAGCTCTTGTCCATATTTTCCTGGAGGGGCTGGGCAGCAGAATTAAGGGATTGCTCCTTTTCCCTGATCTTGGTCAGTTCCCTTGACCATATATCCACCAGTGCAGACATTATTTGAAAATAAGCAGCAAACACTAAAGAGCTAGCAAGAAAAATATGAGATGCTTTGCCTCTTGTGAGAATTGAACCAAAACCGTTATATTTATAATGAGACCGAGGTCAGTCATTTGGTTAAGTAAGAATAATATTAAAGAATAAGAAAGAATAATATTTTATTTCGTTACTATCAATAAAAAATGTAAAGGTGTTCTTTTTGTCTGGGTGCTTCGAAACTGAAATCAACGTAAAACGGGAAGTAGAAGCTTTAGTTTCATCTTGTGCTAGCAATATAATATAATAGTATTATATTATTAACATGCAAAACCGCTGGCGCGAAACCGTGGAATGAGGACGTGGCGCCTTATAAATAAATTGTCTTAGTTTTGCAATTGCTCTTTTCTGTTGGCTGCCTCAAGTACGAGGTTTTTGCTTTAGCTAACGGCACACAAACCCAAATGAAGAATCTCGCACTCTGATTCAATGCTCCAAGTGGCACCTTCGCAAGTGTTTTGCGCAAGGATGACTCTTTAACTTTTGGTGCTCATCCACAGCATCCTTATCTTTAGCCAAATATATTTATCATGAAAATTTTCATGTTTGATTCTTTGCATGTCCACATTGGACTAGCGTCATACGAATATGATTATTCTGAGATAATAGGATATTGGGATGCAAACTATTAAATCAAGCAACTAGATCTAACAGTACTACAAGTTTGAATCTATGAGATAGTAAGATTATTCTGATGAGATAATAGGATATTTATTATGAAAATTTTCATGTTTGAATCTCTTACATCAAGCAACTAGATCTAACAGTACTACAAGTGAGGCATATGTAGACAGCTTTCGGATACACATACAAGGTCTCGTAAGGTATTTCCAGTCTAAAAAGAAGGAAAAAAGAATCCAAGAGCGGTAAGACAGTAAATGGATTAAAAAAGTTACAATTCCGTCAATTGATCAAAAAGAACAATCACTATGTTGGATTCAATACGTCCAATCACATGAAGAATAAACCAGCAATGTGCAGTTGATTCTTTCACCTATCAACAGATAAATGATACATGGATATGTGCAACTCATATCTGGACTTCACTATTGCAAAAGTATGATGCTCCAGCCATTTCGCTGCCTGGTTGTTAGCATACGATATTCTTTCTTTCAGCCTTCAAGAGCTAAGGATCCAGAACATACTCCTCAATCAATATGGCAATGCAAGTGGTAGGTGTTAAAAGCTACCGTTTAAACCAGCAGAATTGAAGGCATGGTGATGCTTTTTCATCTCTCACGAGACCAGCTGGGAGCCAAGGACTTCCCTGTGAGATGACATGGAATGACAGATGCAAGCAAGCCCGCTGCAAGGTGGAAAATAGTAACTCTGCCAGGAGAAATGCTGAAATCAAAGGGATGGCAGAAGCTAAACAGTTTGGCCATGGATAGATCAGTGATTGTGATCAATGGCAGACTTCAAGATATGGCCCGAGTCCAGACTAATGGGACCTGCAAAAACATTGTCCTGGCAGCTTCCTATCATCAGGAAATAATCAGGCCAAAGGACTTATTCCTTACCATGGTCAACACAACAATTCTTGAGGCCAAATCTTGCATAATATAATGGGACTTGAGATGCTTGAGTCTGAGGAACCTCTTGAAACCTCAAATCCATGGTGTCCAACCTTCGTACATGTTGCAGAGATTATCTACACTAGTAGCTTGCTTTAGTAGATAATCTACTTGCTCTGCAGTACCAATTTCTCTGAAATCCAAAGAAGGCCCAGCATTAATACAAAAAAACTCACCAAAATATTGTGATTGCCAAAAACCCACACTTACCTGTTTTCAGAGATATCTCGACCATCAATTTTCACCTCAACCCGCCTCAATACTGATAAGGCATAAGCATTTTTACCTAGCGTAAAGTGCAAAAAGACAAACAAAAAAGGGCACGTCAATTCCTTTATTTTCATAAGATATTATGACGTCAAATGGACACAGATATTATGAGGTACTTGTAGGTGTAAGAGATTATTTGATGTTTATGCTTCTGAGCTTCATACATTGGAAAAGAAAGCCACTTCTGTTTTTTTTTTTTTTCTCTTTTTTCAAAAAATTACAGTTCACGAATATATTTGGGAATCAAAGTGCAATCTTCAAAACCTATTCTAGATGTTTAAAATATCAGAAATGCAAACTGAGCTGCATATCACCTGAAGCCTTGGTCCCTTTTGAAATTAAAATTTTATAGATAATTTAAACTGTGATTATTTTATAGGAAACATCAATTTTGAAAGGTTCATATTCTTTCATGTGTTTATTTATTGGGAGTGGGACACCACAGGAGAAGATTAAACCAGTTCTGAATGAAAAACTGGCTGTTATTTTACTAATATGGAATTAGTATATTAAATAAATAGGGTCAAGGAACAAATAGTATACAAAAGATTCTGTACATACCCCTTCCAACACGAGTATTGGCATTTATGTAGGGATCAGGAGCTTCATGATGTTCAGCAGCATTTTTAACTTCTTTTGCAGACAGCAGTTCATCTTCACCATCAAATTTGTCTAGGTTCTCATTCGATGGAATTTGGGAGTTGCCAGGGATGGCAACAGATTTATCACCTGATAAAGATATAGCTTCAGCATGTTCAGTAGCCTCATTAATTGACTTCACAGAACCAGCACGATTAAGATCAGTTTCCACAGGAGAAGATTCTGACAACTCAAAAGGTGAGATTTGTTCCACATCAGTTTGAGACAATAGAGTGGTATGCATATAACCTGTGGGGATTCTGCTACCAGACCCCTGTGAAAGCAGGTCTTTATTTCCTGCTGAATCATTCAAGCTATCAGGAAGACTAACTTCAGCTAATGAGATGTCAGATCCCGAGCTACTACAGTAGATGCTATCTGGTGGTGATACCCATCCCTTGTCTTCCAAAGAAAGTCGAGAAAAGCCAATAAAATCATCAGTCTTATCATCTTCGGACCTAGAGAGACTTTCCCCTTCTTTATCATCAAATTCAACAGCATCACCACCACCACCATCTGATCTTGACAAAGCAATATCCTCTGATTTTACTTCCTGACTATCTCCTATTCCTTCAAGCGCCTGAAAACAGAAAAGGGATCTTTCAAACCATAAACAAAAAAAATCTTTGGCCAGTCAAAATAATTTTATATATATATGAGTAACTCTTTTAGAATTACTCTCCATCCTCACCATTGATTTTTTTGAAATCTAATGGTTGTAATAAATCACTAATCTTATCTGTTAGATTCCATGAAAATGAATGGGGAGGATGGAAGAGTTAGTCTCGGTGTAAGTTGATCCCTCTTCATACACACACACACACACACACAGAACAACAATATCTTGAAACATTACTTTGTGCAGATTGCCAGCATGGACATTAGCAGTTCTTGCTAGTCTAGCCAACAATGAATAAAGTCCCTTCACAGCTGACGTCAGAGAGGGTGCCAAGGGCTTAAAGGTATGACAAGCCTCCCTGATTCTTAAACAATACGACTGATATATAGCTTGTCCATGGATGTGTGATATTTCCTTCTTGATCTCACTTTCCCGAGCTATAGCATCAGCCATAGCAGCTACATCCTTAGTCAACACTGATTCAAGTGGAAAAAGGATTGCATTTGCCTACCAAAAACAAAAAACCACCAAAGTACAATTTGGCTTTAGGGAAGTAAATATCACAAAATATAGAATTGACAGTTTTAGGCGAAGCCTAAAAAGGTCAATATTTTACAAACTGAGATACAAGGGTTAAAAAAAAACCTTCGAAAGGCCTTCCATAAGAGAAAGGTGGATAGCAGCTGCCTCTTTCCCCAGATTATAAACATCATGTATATCTTCAGTTATTGCTAGAACCTACAAAAACAAAGCAACATTTTGTTGCAAAAAATCCATAGGAAGGGACTTAATGGTAATGAATGGAAAAAATAGTAACTTATTTGCATACTTTCTGTAGATTGTTTGTAATAACTTAACAGTAATCATATATTCATAATAAGAAACAATAGATCTGGTGATGATGGGCACTTTCACTTATTTGTATATATAATCCTTTTTAATGAATTGGGATTGTTTTGGGAGAGGGAGGAGTCAGTAATTTAACATTACTTCGTTAACAAGTAGGGTTTGCCTATTTCAGGATCGCTAACGGATGATCTACAGAGCCAGAAGATTTTGAAACAAATGCATCAAATTGCATTTATGTTCAGATGCTATATTTGATCATGTGAACTTGTGAACAACTTGGGTCATGTTACGATTATAATTTAAAAGACCAAGTGCAAAGCAAAATCTAATTAACCTAAAATCCTTTTGCCTACTTGCAAGTTAGAAGCTCTAAAATTATCTATGTAGAACCATGTGCATAATACCTAGATTGGACATCAATACAGATATAAAATTCTATAAATCATCTGGAAAAATTTGTTCAAAATTAGACTCCCCATTAACACATGAAAATATCAAATTTGGGCATTACCTCTTCAAGCATAGAACCACTTTCAGAAGTTAGAGCAGTATGGATCCTTGAAACCCGAGCAAAAGCAGACAGTGCAACACTAGCCTCATATGCACAATCCCTCATTGAAAGAACCGTGCTTTGTAAATCACCTATGAACAGTTAAAGAATGCTAAATCAACACATACACAACCGCAATGCTGATACATCAACATAGAAAGAAAACAAGCATATGCATTATGCATGTATGAAATTCAATGTATACATTTACAGTAACCAAGATGGCAAGCTCTACCTGAAGCTGACTTTGCTTTTAGAGAGGCAATGCAGAGCTCATTAGTTGCAGTATATAATCCATTGGAAGCAGCTTCAACAGTGCATTGAGCAAGCTTCCATTCTTGTTCAGTACCTATTAAAAGAACAGTAGAGTACATATTTACTTTATGCAGAAGTTCAACTAACAAGGAGAGTTCAACAACAGAGGAATATAGTAAACTCACGTGTATAAGAATGGAAAGTAACATCCAATCTTGTTAGTGCATTCAAGTACACTTGCTGCCATGTCTTACCATCAACACTACTCCTGAAGGGATATGGTTGGCCTGGTATAAGCAAAAACCCATCTCTTGATGCTTCAAACTCTAACACTGACACACATAACTTCACAATATCAGATGCCTTTTCTCTAGATTCCCATAAAATCTGCCTCCGAGTCTTAATATGTTCATGGAACTCAGGAGGAATTCCTGAATTTTTAGTTGAAGTATTTCCAGAACTACTGGAATTGGGACCTCCACACGCCCAAGCCATTGCTCTCTCAAGCTGTCCTTCCGCTATAAGAGAATTTCGTTCACAAGACTGTAGACAATCCATTGATGTTGTGATTTTTGACACGGCAGATTGTATATTGTCCATTAATTTAGATCTGCTGAGGTTTAAGATGATTGTATACAAGCTGTCATCAGTATCAAGATACTTCTCAAATCTGATTCTTCTGTTATATGATGGGTTCAAACTAACATCATGCATCCATTCCATCTGAACTACCTCAAGTGCAGTTTTTCGTAGAGCTTCTTTCAATTCATTCACTTGTTTTTTCATGAGAGAAGCAGCTGATTTTGCTGCTCTAGCAGTTTCATGTGCATTACAATATTCTTCAAGCATAAGTAAAACCTTTTTCGCAGCCCCATCCTTTTTCACCTGGTCTAAAGCAAGTTCCTTTGATGACTCTGTAAGTTGCTTCAAGTGCTCATTTTCCTTATCTAAACAAGTCAGTAAACTAGGAGCAATTCTTTCTTTCAAATAATGACCAATGTGTTTCTGAAGTTGGATTTCAAGCCTTTTCTTCATAAAATTGAGTGATTGGTCAAAGCCTAGATTTTGCTCAACTGACGAAGCTACATCATGTATGCATGCATCAAGAAAATAATCTATGACGCCTATTTTCCAAATAAAGAATGAATGGTTATCCAATAGATCTCCAACTTTCCAGACATACTCAGATATAGAATTCCCAGAATTTATCAAATCTGCCAAAGTATGAAATTTACTTGAGGGCAATGCAACTGAACCATCAGCTGCAGACAGCATAATATCCATGGACTCCAGTTCCAAGAAAGGCTTAAAGAGGGCAGCCAATAGTGCTTTGCTTCTCAAAATATGTAGCTCCCTTTCTTCTTCCGAACCAACTAGAGATTGAAATTGACAATTCACAGAAACCAGGGCATTTTTAATGTCAGCTTCTCTCTTTATAAGAGAAGAAGTCCTTACATCCCTCTGATTCCAAGTTTGATGAAGTTGGTCCAGTTGTGCTCTACAAGCTTCCTCTTGGGATGCAAGTTCCTCTGCCTCTTCCCATGAAAGATGATCTCTGCCCTTAACCGCAGCTTCTTCAAGAGCAAGCTGTTGCTCAGTAATAAGACCAACCTTAACAAAATAATTCTGTTCAAGTTCAATCAGTGATGCTCTCTCCATTTCAACCTCCACAAGCTGCTCCAGTGCAGTTTCTATAGATCCTCGAACTTGTGAGATCAATCCAAATGCATCCATAACCTCTGAATTTAATGAAACAGCAGCTCGTATTACATTTGGCAGAACAACTTCTGTCATTTGACTAACCAATCCCTTACAGGAAATCAAAATGGCTTTGAAAATGGAAACCCAATTACTTTCAGAAGAAAACTTTGAACGAACTTTGTTAATATCAACAGAAGGAGTGTCCTTTCCAATAAATTGACATAGATCATTAACAAACTCTGTCACAAGATTACACTTCTCTACTTGTTCTTCAAACTCAGCAAAAATAGTTCCAGAGTCATTCTGCAACATATTGTATTGATTTCTTCCTCCAGACATATCATTATATATATTTTGTATTCTATGCTTAACGTCATTATAAAGTGAACTCACAGCAATATTGAGAATTGATAGTGCCTTTTCCCTCTCCTCTTCTAGCTCACCTAAAGGTCTAGATTGAACAGAAGACATCACATCTTCCTTTCTTAAAAGACCAATGGACTGCATGAATTTCATGAAAGCAGATAAACAGCGATCTTTAGTTTTTGATTCTGATTCAGAGCCAATAGAACTCTCTATTTCAGCACACTCTTTTTCTAATTTTTCTATTTCTACTGCATACTTCTCCACTCTGAAACAAAGATCATCATGACTGCATTTGATAGAATCAATGCTATCTACATGAAATTTTGCAATAAGTTCAGAAGCCTGCCTTCTGGCAAGAGAGAGAATCTCTGATGACAGGGCATTGATAGATAGCTGTAGAACTTGTGCCCAGTTATGGACTGCACTGGTTGAAAGGTAATTTAATGGTAGAATTCTTTGCAGAGCCAAGGAGTATGCTTGCAAAGAAGTTGTGGCAGAAGTTAGTCCATCACCCAACTCAGCTACGAATTGAGAAACTTCCCTATCTATATCATGGCATTGTGCTTGTGTTGGCTCAGGAACAACAGTTAGTGGAACCCCTGCTACAGTGACTGCAGATGTAAGAGATAAGGCTGCTTCCATGTTATTCAGCTTAAAAGAAACATTTATTTCTGGGATTAAGTTGCACCGTAAAGCATCAAGAATCCTTCCATGCTGCTCAGCCCAAGCCATTGCCTCCTGAGCTTTCTCAGCAACCATAGCCTTTGCTTGGGCAAATTCCCGAGCCTGAATTTCAAAAGAAGCTCGAATTTTCTCTGAATTACTGGTTGCTTCAGCAAGAATCGACTTTGCAGATGTCTCACGCAATATAAGACCAGACCTCTCCTGGTCAGCTCGACAGTATAGAGTAGAGGCAAGCTCATAGTGGTTTAGAATGTCAGCAAAACTCTGGTACATAATTCTCAAAGTTAATTAAATAAACTATGGATTGAGAAAAAAATAAAACAAAGCCACAATTTAAATGTAGCCAAAAAAAAATTCATGGCATTTATTTCATCAATACCTCAAGTGCTGATTCAACAGCTGGCAGGCTAGTCAATAATTGATCATGATGTTCCTATTCACAGATTTGGGGTAGAAAAAAATCAGCTATTAGTCATGTTAGATAGATCTCAAGTATAAGCAAATGTATAAACACCTAGCTAAATCGTATTACAACAATTTTCACACACTGGATTTTATAATTAAAGGTTACAAATTAAAGAATTTAAATACAAAAACAAGTATGCAAATCGATATCAAATACATTACACAAATTCTAAAATGTCTCATGTAATATCCAAAAACTATACAAATGCTTGAAACACAATATTCATGTGCATGCACACATTTTTCTTAACACATCTGAACCAGATATCAACTATATCAGAGTTTGGAACACTGCTTATCTAATTATGTCAGACACAAATACTTGCTTACATAGAAGGCATGTATAGCTTTTTAGATCAGTACATACCTGTAAGGGAACACGAATTTCCTGTACTCGAGATGCAAATAGACTCAAGCTAACAGCCAACTCCATGCCTTTTCTTTCTTCACCGCCAATTGCAGCTTCATCATGAAAATCACCACGTGTCCACTCCACAAGTGGATCCCAAACAAATACTTCCAATAACATCAAAAGTATGTCTTTGTTCTTCCTTAGAACGCCAATAACTGTCTCACAGTTTGATTTGAAGCTACCCTCTATTCCAGTAAGCCCTAAAGCTGCTTCAATCATTTGGGTCAGACGGAAGGGAACAATCTCTGGAATTTTTAGTCTTTGTCCCTTATCAAAACACACATTGTAATCAATGTGTACAATATCCCCATTACAAAAATCTATAAGAATGTTGTCCAGATGTCTGTCGCCCAGCCCCAAAACATGACCAACCATACTCATTGCAGCAACACTTCCAGAATACCTACAGATTGAAGATAATAATAATAATAATAATAACAACAACAACAATGATGATGATGATTATAAAGCTAACTGTAGAGTATGTAAAAAAAGAATTACAAGACTTCAAAGTGTTGATTGACCAAAACTTTTGGTTTAAAAGAGGAACCAAGTTCATGGATTAGTCTCACATCTATGCTTGTAGGGATAGATAGTTTTTTTTTTTAAAAAAAAAACAAATCCATATTCGTGCAAAGAACTTTAACCATTCAACTTTATTTATAAATAGCATAACCACAAAATGCATCAATAAAGGCTCAGAAGTTACTTGAATGTACCTCTTCATTTTTGAGCTGAAAGCTTTATATCCTTCACTAGCACACCATAGCTCCTGGTAAAGAAGATGCCTAGGCACCTCCTTCATGAGATCAAGAAGAACTTTACATTTGACTTCATGAGGCCAATCCCTTCGGGAAATCACTCTCTTGATTCCTTTCTCTTTAAGTGCAGGTATGATCTTCCCATAAAACATATCACTGGGACGGGGAACAGGTGGAGGAGCTGAGGATTTTGTATTTGCAGGGCCCAATGCCAAAAACTGTGCTAGCTGGACACGGGTTTGCCAAGCTTTAAATACACTATAAATACTTACTACATTGCCCACCCACTGGATTAGGCCAGCCCGACCACTGATTGGAGTCACAGAATAATAGCGAATGCTAAGAGAATTGCTACATGCAGAAGAAGAAGAATGCAGAAAACCATTTATAGCCTGCAGTAATTGCATAATTCTAGCATCAAGGCGCAAATCTTCTCGTCCTTTAAGGAGATATGTGTACTTCTGACCATCTGAACCAAGTATACCTAGTTTCTTAGGCTTTGTCTTTGTTGATAAGATAGTGACTTGTTCATGAAAAGAAGCAATAGTGACAACCCCTTGGAGATCAGTTGCTTTGCCAGAGTCAGGTACTTTCATTTGTTTCTCAAGACCTGGCATTGGAACATCTGAAGATGATAGCAAAGCTAAATGAGGTGCAACTTCTCGCAAGGAAACAGAAGACTTCCTCTGATATGATGCCAAGGATGCAGCAATACTATCAAAAGGTCGCCACACATCACCTATAGCTGCAGAAGATGCCGGAGGAATCTTAAAGGATACTATAGCTGATTTCAGTTGGTCTTTATACTCTTCCTGGAACCAAGCTTCATGAGGAGTCTCAGGTTTTCGAGACGTTGAAGCCAAACGACGCTCCAAAGCCACAACTATTGGAGCCATCATTGCAGAATATCGAGCAGAATTTATCTTGTTCTTCTCATTCTGACTAAGTGTGACATTTTCTGCGATTCTTGCAGCCTCTTCTTTCAGCACATTTATTCGCCTCATCACATCTGCAACAAAATATAGTTAACCCCATTTCTCTTCACCTAATTATGCAATAAAAAGAAATGATGATATACATCCCCCAAACATTAAAAAAGAGTAATCAATTATTCATTGCAATTCAATAAAAATGGATCTCATAATCAACAAAATGTTGGGAAAAAAAGGTAAGCAACCTGTTTGAAGATCCTGAAGAGTACTGAGCCATAATTCCTCCCAGAGTACAGTAACATTTCCAAGTTCGTTTATCATCAGCTGAACATCCTGAACCAATCGGGGGTAAAGTTCTCTCTGCATGAAACAAATAATTTTTAATCATCCTATACACTACTTTGAACAAGCAAGCTAACAAAAGGTCAGTATAAAAGCCATAACAATAATAAATGTGGGTCAAATTAATAAGCACATCACGTGTTTTGATAAATATGCCAGGTCAAACTAATGAGTACCCATCAGGATGTTTATTATGCTGAAAACCAGATTAGTATCTATCTGTCCCTCCAAAGTATATTACAGACATTAGAACTACTAAAATACCTAATACACATCAGACTTTGGGACTAAGAAATCATTTATCAATCTGAAAAGAATAAGATCAGTTGAATTGTCACATTGTGAGAATTTTGATGACTAATTATCCACATGGTGTGGGGAGGATATTTGTTTTAAAAAGAATATATAAGCTACAAAATGCACACAGAACTTTTCATATTACCAGGCAACCCAACACATGATGAAGCTCTTCTGAAGGTTTCTCTTCATAAGCATTAACATCAACTAGTGTCGGGTACACTATAGAACAGGGAGATTGCTTGGCCAGCATGATCAGTAAGCCCTCCAATTGCTTCCGAATCACTAGTTCAGGATGAGAACTTACACGTGCAAACAGTTGAGGCGTAACTTCCTACAAAGACAATTTCAGTAACATTTCAGTAAACTATCCTCCCCTTGAAACTGAAATAAGTTAAAGTAAAAGCCATCTAGCATGCAACCTGCCATGGCAACAAAGGAACAACCAAAAGAGCAGATTCAAGAGTATCTTTCAACTCCACACCATAATTGAGAAGTATATGCAATATATACAATGTAGCCCTCAGGGTGTAGCTGCCAGTTTTTTGGTTCAAAGCCTCGTATTCAGAACCATGCATCTGACTATGGCAAATAGGGGAAGAAGAATACGAAAGATACTGTGTGTAACCATGAGCAGCATGTCCATACAAGGACACTCTTCTCCTCCTCAAAGACCACCAAATATCAACAAAATCATCCAATGCAGATATTATGTCAAATTCTCCCAGCCCAAAATTTGTGTTTAACAAACAAATCTTCAATTGAGAAGATACCATAGCAGAAAGACATTCACCACCAGAGTTTTCTGCACCTGGTGCCCCTGCGGCAGTTTCTATAATATTCACTATATTCCAAACCAATGTCAGCAGAGGATTGCTACTAATTGAGTGCTCTGCAGAATCAAGCCAAGAGCTTCTCTCTTCCTGTTCATCTATGAAACCTTTCATATCAATGTTGTCCTGAAAAAGACCCAAAACCAATGACTTAATTCTTTGCACCTCGTCCTTAGTCAACTTAAATCTCTCAGGTAAAATTTCTGGAACTAGTATGGAAGAAAATGAGCAAGAATGGAGGATAGTTTCCCTCTGAACAAGGAGTGAGTCTCGGGCTTGCTTAAAGCACCAAGAAGCATAAGAAATCCATGACTTGCCCATGGTGGGGCAAATACGAGAAGACAATTTTGTTGCTGTACCAACAATTTCCTCAGTGATAGAACCCAAATTCGATTTACAAATTATATTTTCTTCATTGCCATCTTTGCCAAGTGTAGCTGATTCAGCCATTTCAAAATCTGCTGGCATCTTGAGAACAATACTCTCTGGACTCCAGTCTGAATATTCCCGTGTCAGCCAATCTGCGAGTTTCAAGCATGCTTTGGCCTTCAGAATCCTCTCTTCAGTATCAGGTATTCTAGATGTTGAAGAAACCATGCAGGGACGCAAAAATGACCAAAGGTTTGTGAAAGCGTCTTCAAACTTGTTTTCAGCATACTGTAGTAAAATGCTCTCATACTGCAAGTTTAAGACCAGAAGATTCCGATGTCTCTCCTCAGGGCAAGCAGATACGTGATCTTTGATGTAGTTGTTCAGATGATTTGCCAACAAAAGATTATTTTGCTTGCGAGCTAAATTATGCAGATTCATGCAGAATTTTAGAGTAACAGGAGAACTTGGGGAAATGGTTTGATAAACCCGAAGGACTTTCAGCCATGGATTACAATCTTGACGGATTTTACTAATAGAAGATGGCAGTGATTTAAGAGAATTTAGTATTGATGGTATTTGTTTGGCCTTCTCATGAGTTGCTTTAAGCTTACAATTCTCTTCTACAAGGAAAATGCAGTGCAACTGAATTGCAAGAGGTGTTGCTTCAGCTAAGCCATCAAGTGGCAGAACAGAAAGTGGTTCCTCCAACATTGACCTTGCTTTCTGCAAATCATGCAGCACCTTATCACTTTTTTCCTCCTTCTGGAAGAGCAATGATTGCAGAAGCATCTGCTCACTCCGTTGCAAGGCTATTTTTGGATCAAGGGTAAGCTCACTGTTGCTTTTAGGCGTCAAATCAAGGCTTGACCATGCAGCCTGATAATCACCCTCATCAAAACGTGCTAATGCATGGATTGCATTAACTTCATTGCCAGCCATTGTCAGAGCACCAGAATAACTTCTTCCAGCATGTTTAGCACGAAGCAATTGCAACTCTAATAGCCAGGTTTCAAGAGATCTCCAATCAGATACAGCTGCATAACACTCAATTATGCGTGCTATGACAAACTGTATACCATCAGAACCCAGGGAACTGAGTGACTCTTCTGTCTGTAGCAAGTGAGTAAAGTGAGCCGCAGCATTTTCGTACTCACCTCTTGCCTGATATATAAGCCCACTTATCCAAGAAAGGGGTCCAGCAGTTCCACCCTCACTGGAGGACTGGTTTTCCTCCCCAAGTAAGGAGGAGAAGGTAATTGAAACCCATTTTCGTAGACCAATCAAAGAATCTGGATCAGAACTCTTACAAAGAGCTAGTGAAATATGTCTTAATACTTTTAAGACATCTCCTCTATACCTTCCTTTGATATTATGGAGATTATCAGTTACCTGAGCCCTAGATTTTTCCTTCAAAGCTGACACGGAAAGATTCTTGAGCTCCTGCAAACGAAGTGTACAATATTGAATAACGGCATCATTGCAATGTACAGCCAATCCAGCATTCATCATTGGCTCACATATACGAGAAAACCAATCCTCACATACTTTTTTGTTTGCTCGAAAAAATAAAGTGCTCTGACGGGAAGCAGGTGGTAAAATGACAGACCCCTCATATGCATTATATACATTTTTCTTTAGAGCCTCGACAAAATCCAACAGTAATCTCATTGGTAGCAAGTGAGCACCAGAAGACCCTATCATACTTAAGTTTCCATCGCTTTGTTCATTATCAAGTTGCAAAAGGTGTGCAATGTCCAAAAGCATGCGTTCTAGAGCAGCAAATGTTTGGGTAGGGCCACCAAGGTTAGTCCGTAGTCTTGTAGCAATACAGTACCGAGCAGCTTCTTGTACAGCCCACCAGGCACCAGCTAAATTATTGACAGAACAGATTTTTTGAAGTATGTCCTCGTCCACTTGTATATCCAACCATGGAGAATTAGCACCAAAATTTCCTGTTTCCTCAGGCAGACTTAAAAAAGCATCCTTTGAACTCTGGCAACCATGAATGAGGCGCTGGATCCAAGAATAAAGAGGTACCTTCCATCTTTGTGAAATGTAACTTAAGATTGATACAAGCTGTTGTGAGTGAAGTTGCAGTGGCAACTGCTTCAGGGCAAATAATTGTTTCCAGTGCATGTTAGAATTTTTGCCTAACACAGGGTCAACAGGCCTAAATCTCCCATAATCATAGAGGCCACATGTATATATAGTAGTAGGCAAAATATGGGCAAGTAGTTTCACATATGCATCCTGTATTTCTGTAGCTGGATCCCCAAGTTTCTCCAGTATCACTTCAGCTAAGGGATAAAAACACACAGGATGCAAAAGTTTTGCTTGCATAAACATCTCCAAAGTTTTTGCAACATGTGACCTTACTTCTGGTTCTCTCTCAAATGTACCACCTAAAAGTGAGAAAACTAAGTTCATGATTACACCAGCATACTTGCATTCTTCATGGGAGAAATCTCTTGTGCCTAAGATCTTATTAAAAGCCATTACATTCTCACAGAACTTTTGTCCCCAATCTAGAGCAACTAATTTAATTGCCAGAGGAGAAGAAACATGAAAGGCTTTTATAAGGAGCTTGCTATACTTCTCCAAATGCTCAGTAATCACAGCCAAAAACCCATTACTGAATTGATCATCACTGTCCTCCGTTTTAGTTGGAAACTCAACAAAAGCTTTGTTACAGTTCTGTTCTCTATCAGAACACTTGATTAAGAACTCAACTGAATTTAGCCTCTCCAGTGCCTTGACAACAGTGATCTGCAACTCAATGAAAGCCTGAATGGGTAATTCAAAAGGATTCATCTCTTTTGTAATAAAGGACACCAACTTTTCTGACCTACTAAGATACAATGAAGCAACATCCTTTTGTCCAATCAAACTGTTATCCCCGCCCATGGAAACACACGCTAATAGAACTTTCAAATCAAACTTGATCAATGCCAACAATTCAGGTTTTGAAAATGCTTTAGTATCTACAACAGAATTAGATTCATCTGAATGACCAGTGTTATTTCCTATTACAATCTTCAACAGCTTCAGTTCCTCAATCAAGGAGGCAATGGCTTCGTTGACAACTTCTGTATTCCCATGCTGAAGCAAGAAAACATAAGTAGCTGCAGAACTCCCTGTTACCAAATGATTTGGATGCAATCGCAGCTGAGAAATCGCCGCATGAAACTTCAATAACTTCTTCACCGAAGACGAAAGGAGGCCAAGCTTTTGCAATGACAACAACTGGAGATTAGTCTTCAAAACCCCATGAATTTGGAAAGAGCTAATCTTCCTAAACCCTGCCCGCTGCACAGTTGCTCCAAACTCCAAGCTCTGAAACAAGATATCAATAGCAAGAGGATAAAAACTCGAAAACCTCTCCCGCAATATCTCAGCCAAAAGAGTCAAACACTTCCAAGAATCCTCAATCCACTCAGACCACCCAAATTTCTGCCCAATCATAGACAAACACCTCAGCAATCGCGGCAACAAGGCACTAAGCGGCTCACATATCTGTTCAAGCATGTTCATCTCTAGTAACCCCGAAGCAGTGGACTGCAGAATCGTGGAAAAACAAGAAAGCAGAGCAAAAAGCCGGCGAAGCTGCTGTGGCGTACCGGGAGTTCCATCATGAAGCAAAACCTCCATGTCCCCCAAGAATTTGGTAAGCAACCTCAGAGACATGGGAAGACTACCAACCCAATGCTCCTGAAACTGCAAGAAGCTATCCAAAATAACACGCCTGTCGGATTGGGCTAAATCAGGAACCAACGCCCAACCGAGAAGCAAGTCAACAATGTCAGGGAAATGAGGCTGAAAGCACCTCAAAAACTTCAACGAAATCAGAGTAATAACACCAATAAGTCTATGCAACAAAGCCAGGGAGGTTCTCTCATCCTCAAGCAGCACCTGACACGCCTTCAGAATCGGCAAAGCGTACCTGTCGGTTCCGCCGACGTTGAGGAACTCGCGGAGGCCTTCGAGCGCGAGTTCCTTAGTGCCGTCGACGGTGACGGCGGTGTTGAGCGACGGCAAGGCCCAGCCGATGAAGCGGTCGACGAGCATGAGGTGGTTCTGCCGGCCGTTGGAGGCGGCGACGGGGATCGAAGCGAGGACGGCACAGAGAGCGCCGTAGGCCGTGACGGCTGCCTGGCGCACCTCGTAGCATCTGCGAGGAAATTGAAGAGAAGGAAGTTAATTGAAAACGGAAAAGAAGAGTGAGTGAGTGAAGTGAGGTTGAAATTAGGTTAAAAGTGGAGTAAAAGTGAGAAGAGTGAACTACTTGTCGGAGAGGAGTTGGGAGAAGGCCTGAGCGAGGAAAGTGGCGGAGTGAGAGAGGAGGAGGGAGTTGTGAGGGTGGAGGATGGCGCGGTGGAGAGAGTGGATGGCGGCGAGACGAGGGGAGGGGTCGGCGGCGGAGTCATCCTTGGGGAGTGCAGCGGAGACGAGTGCAGCGAGGTGCTGGTGTTGCTGAATGCCTTGCATCACTGCGTTTCATTTCATTGCTTGCTTTGCTGCTGCTGCTGCTTACCGTGCCCCTCTAGCCCCACAAGCAACCATGCTAATACGTTTCTCTTTCCCCTTTCCTCCTCCCAAAAATGTTCTTTTATTCGTCCTCCAAATTGTCATATTCACATTCATCATTCTTTAGTTTTTAATAAATCAAAAGTAAAATAAATTAATTATATCACTAAATTTATATGATTATTTTTTTATTAAATTTATAATATTCGACAACTAATTTGAAAATAAGATATATTTTTTTATTAATTTAATATTAAATTATAAAATTTAAATATTAATTTATCATTAAATTTTATTTATACCAACATCTTTTACATATTTAGATATTAAATTTAAATCTTTCTTTTTTAAGGATCAATTTGTTAGGAAAAAATTTAATTCTTTACCTTTTTAATCAACAATAAGTTATTAGGATCGTAGAGTAAAAAAAACTCAAAACTCAAATATGTTTTTATTCAATAAATGATTAAATTTGTTTTGATTCTTATTAATTTTTTATTCTATTATTGTTTTATATAAGAAACAATATTTATTATTTTTATTCTTGAAAACTTTATGACAAATAATTATTTAATTTTTAGTCAACACTTCATGAGCACTTGTCTTCTAAAATCATGAGAAAAGTATAAAAGAAAATATAATATGATGTGTTCAATTTGTGAAACTTTTCTTAATAGAAAGAAAATACTCAAAACCATTCCTAAATCCTTCCCACCACGAGGTGAGTCTAGTTGGACATCTGGGTTGCCTGCACCCCTCCATGATATATGGCATTCAATTTGTTTAGCTGGTTTAAATTGTAGGTTTTTTAGTTTGCCCGTTAAACGGGCTTTACTATAGGTTTCATAGATTGTCCGTGGACCTTTTATGCCTCAATAAAATAAATATTTTTTGTGGGCTAGTAAAAGTAAAAAAAAAAAAAACTAGGCTAATGAAATAAAAGAACCATGGTCATTCTACTTAAAATTATATACATTTCAAGATAACCAATATCAAATCAAAACCCATAAAGAATAATTTTCAGACAATTAATTGCACTATAAAATGATAAAAAAAAATATTATTTTTAAAGGGACTTTTAATTTGATTTTTAATCACTTTTTGAAATGCAAACAATATGAGTGTATAAAAAAACATGGATCAAATATGGTAAGTTCTACGGTTTAAGTGTTATATAGTATTTCTATATAAAAAAAAAAAGTGTTATATAGACCAATAATCTCGTTACTTTATTAAAAATTACACTCTTATACTTTAGAGGGTCTAAATTGTTTAATTTATTTTTTTATTAGTAAGAATTAAGCAGAATATTAAAAAGTTTAATTAATTCTTAAACATTATCATATTTACAAATATACTTAGAAGTTTTTATTATTCATAAGAATTAAATATTATATCAGAAAATTTATAACATTTAATAATCCACATTGAGATAGATCTTCTTAATCACTCCAAATAAAAAAAAAAAACCCAAAAGTAAATTTAGTTGCTTGTAACAAGTTTTTTAATTTGGTAGTACAATAAATTCTTTTATTTGGTAGCACAATGATGCAAGGCACTGCATGCATCTTTAGGCCCTTATACTACAATTAGTAATTGGGTTCCTCCAATTCATCCGTCAGTAAAACTTAAAATTGATGGTCGTTGATCGAATGTATCCCAAGTTATGGGTATTGGTGGTCTGATTTGGAATATCTTCAATCTTTTAAAATTTGGAGATTAAATTAAACTATTAAAAATAATTTAAATAGCAAATTAAGAGAATCCTAATTTTAGCAACAGCTTCTTTTGTTCCGCATAGGAGTGTTGTTGGGTTGCTGGTACTTCTGAAAAGCCCACCCCAAAGTCGAAACGAAAGCGCAGAGAGAGCGAAACGATGTCGTACGACGATGTGGAGATCGAGGACATGGAGTGGAACGAGGAGTTGCAGGCGTACACGTACCCGTGCCCGTGCGGGGACCTGTTCCAGATCACGAAGGAAGACCTTAAGCTCGGCGAAGAGATTGCTCGATGCCCTAGTTGCTCTCTCTACATCACCGTCATCTACAACCTCGAAGATTTCCTCTCCGATTCCGATCAAAATCGACCAAACAAGGGCCTCCAACCTTCCAAGCAGCAACCCCTCACCGTTGCTTGAATTTCAGGTCCCTTATTTGATATTTCTTATCCATAATCGTAATGATATAGGCTGTTTCTATATTCCTGATGAATTTAATTTTGCACGTAGTCTATTGGATTGCATGTAGTAGAAGCATAAGTTCGTGCTATCAGAGTATGTGTAATTGTGTAGAGAGAAAAAATAGAAACATTGATTAAGTTTTAGGCAATTTATGGGGTTCTCGATATGGTTGGTACAATGACTGATTATCTTAAATGAAAGGTGGTCCTGTGAACTTTAAAAAATAAGCAGTGGGATAGTGGGTCTGTGGGAGGGTGCAAGTGCTAATTCTGTTGGTGTCTGTGTGTGGCTTAGCAGTTGAAGCAAATGGAGTTAGCGTGTCTCTAACTATTCAACTTTTTTAGGATGGCTCTTTGGTTGAATTCGAAGTTCTCTAGTAACCCAAGTTTTGCCATTTTTGGTACACAGCTTAGAGAACAAGTGTGTGCTTGTTTGTAACAGAGCCTCTTATCCAGTGATCGGTTGTGCTGGTGCACTCATGGCTCGTTAGTGGTAAAGAATCCTTTGTAGAAAATTATTTATCCCAGATTCTACTATCTCTGCTATTTTAAAATTTCTTTAAGAAACATAGTGCTGTTGTTTCCATTCCATCCCGCCAAAAAATCAATTCCAAGGGATCTCTTCATAGAATATGTAACTTGAAGGAAGGGTTTTAACACATGTTGTTGGCTAAAAGGGTTTCATTCCAATACATAAGTTCTATCATCCTTTGTGCAACTAGAAGGGTTTTAACACATGCTTTAGGATCCTCAGAATTAATGTTGTTGACTCTGTTTTTTTATACTAAGTTTACCTTGTAATTTTCATACTTTTCTATTTCTGGTCAGCAACTCCCTCTCACACCATTGCAAATGATTTTTCGTGTGTTCTTGTAAACTGGGATTTATTTTTATTACCGGACATTCATTTTGCTTTTTATAAATTTCCTTTTTATTGCGTCTATGTTTGTGGAAGAGTGATCGATTGCATATGCTGTGTACCTTTGGGTCTGGGACTCTAGATTTCATGTTGTGGTTCTATTCTCATAGTATAGATTTCAAGGAGTTGAAAGTTGAAGAATACTTGAATGTAGTTGTAATCAGATTACTTATTGTGATTATTATTATTTGGGAGCTGATTACTTACTATTGCTTGTGATTTTATACAGAATTGTAAATAATTTATATTATTCTCTGCTTAAATGACTGTAATCTGTATGCTTTGTCTTGCAGATGTCCTGACATGAAGAGCGGAGTAGGTTTTGTCATGGCTTTGATTTATCATACCATCACATATATTGTTTTGCAGATAGGAATTCTTGGTATTTTTGATGGAGAAATGGAGAAATGAATAATATGATAGATTTATATTACCGCAAGAATACTATTGTTATTTGCTCTTCTGAAGGGAAGAGGGAGCCAAGATTCTTGCCATTGAACTTTGATACGATATCATGTCAATTATCTGGTGTGAAACATATCGTTGTAATAGACTTCTTAATACCACCCGTTTACAGAATTATATCAGCTACTTATGTGCTAATGTTTCTTTTTGAACAAGTCACTCTAGCCACTTTTTCCCCCTTTAATTTCGGGCTATTGTTTACTTTGAGATTCGTCGTGCGTTTTAGGGAGTCGGTAACATTTCCGTTGGGGTGGGATGGAGAAGGTGGAATGACTCTGGTAGTCATTCCGTAAACCAAAAAGAAACACGTCCAGGTAAAATACGTAAAAGGAACAATGGTGTTTTCTTCTTTTCAAAGTGTCTTTAACGTCTTGTTGGGGTCATCAAATCGAAATATTATAATATAATGAGGCAGTTGTCAACCAGGATTGGATTAAGTTAACCGTATCCTGAAAGATTTGAGAAATTTACACAAAATTTGAAGTTGAAACTTTATCGTTGTTTATTGTATAAAAAATATGAAATTAAAAAAAATAATGTAACGATTTACTTTACTTCGTTTTGGTTGCTCTTGCTCTATTTCACATTCATTCACAGGCGTCGTTACTGCACAGCACCATCACCTTAGAATCTGTTGTCTCATCAGGTGCTCGCGTTTCACAAACTAACTTCCATTAGCTCTCTCTGACTTTCGAGTTTACACAATGAAATTTCTTAAAATCTTCATTTCCAAACCCTTCAAACTCCGAACTTTCAATTCCCTCTCCCATTCCCAAACACCTCCCTTCTCCATTCCGACCACACTCCTCCTTTCCATCGAATCTTCTCAGTGGCATTTCATCGAACAGGTTGCCCCACACCTCACCCCCTCCCTTCTCTCTTCCACTCTAACCACCCTTCGCCGCAACCCCCAGCTGGTCCTTCACCTCCTCTCCCATCTTCACAACCACCCTCTTTCCCTCGTCGTCTGCGTCCTCTATCGCCTCCCGTCTCCCAAACCCTCCATCAACCTCTTACAACGCCTCATTCTCTCTTCCACTGCCACCAACAGAACCATTTTCAATGAGTTGGCGCTTGCCCGCGACCGCGTCGATGTTAAGACTACTCTCATCTTTGACCTTCTGGTCAGGCCTACTGTGAACTCAAGAAGCCCAATGAGGCCTTGGAGTGTTTCTACTTCATGAAGGAAAATGGTTTTGTGCCCAACGTTGAGACTTGCAATCAGATGTTGAGTCTGTTCTTGAAATTGAACAGGACTCAGATGGCTTGGGTTCTGTATGCTGAGGTGTTCAGGATCAACATCAGATCGAGTGTGTACACTTTTAACATAATGATTAATGAGTGTGTAAAGAAGGGAAGTTGAAGAAGGTGAAGGAGTTTATTGGGCACTGCTTGAGAGGGAAGTTCCAAAGGGCTCGTCGGATCTTTCAAACGATGATAGATAAAGGTCTTGAGCCGGATTGCTTACGTATAATTCCTTTATTTCTGGGTTGTGTAAAGAAGGAAGGCTTGAGGAGGCGTCTGGTTTACTTTGTAAAATGTTAGAATGGGTACTGCAACAAAGGGGATCTGGATAAGGCTTTTGCCTCAAGGATGAGATGATAAGTAAAGGCATAATGGCATCTCTGGTCACCTACAATTTGTTTATTCATGCACTGTTTATGGAAGGAAGGATGGGGGAAGCTGATAATATGATAAAAGAAATGGGAGAAAAAGGGATGATGCCTGATGTTGTTACTAATAACATATTGATTAATGGGTATTGCAGATGTGGGGATGCAAAGAGAGCCTTTGGGCTTTTTGATGAAATGGTGGGAAAAGGGATTCAGCCAACACTGGTCACATAGACATCACTTATATATGTTCTGGGTAAAAGGAATAGAATGATAGAGGCAAATGCGTTGTTTAGTAAGATTCAACAAGAAGGTCTGTTGCCAATATTATAGTGTTTAATGCTTTGATTGATGGTCATTGTGCGAATGGTAATATCGATCGTGCATTTCAACTCTTAAAAGAGATGGATAACATGAAGGGTTATTCCTGATGAAATCACTTATAACACCTTGTTGCAAGGATACTGCAGGGAGGGGAAAGTGGAGGAAGCTCGCCTACTTCTTGATGAGATGAAGAGAAGGGGGATCAAACCCGATCTTATTAGTTACAATACACTCATTAGTGGTTACAGTAAAAGAGGCGATATGAAGGATGCTTTTGGAGTTCGTGATGAAATGATGACTACAGGATTTGATCCTACGATTCTCACTTATGATGCTCTTATACAAGGTTTGTGCAAAAACCGAGAAGGTGAGCATGCTGAAGAGCTCCTCAAAGAAATGGTAAGTAAAGGCATCCCTCCTGATGACAGCACCTACCTATCTATAATTGAGGCGATGGAAGCGGTTGATGACTTGGAGGAAAATGATGATAAATGAATTGAAATTGAATGTAGAAAGGGCTGCAATTGAAGAAAATAGTTTATTCAGGGGCTTGTGTGGAACTTTGGAGTTTGGACACAAATATCTCAGCATTCCTTATTCTACAAACTGAGTCAAATGTGCCTGTGTATGAAGAACAAGTTAATGGAGTTCCTGAAAAACTGTAATTTGCCTTATTTCTTTTGTAGCAAGATTATTATTATTATTATTTCAATAGTTGTTAGCTTTGTACCGTATGCTTCACAAAATATTTGTTGATGTTTCTGTTTGAGAAACGAAAATAATAACTAATGATTGAATTTATGTGTTTGGTACATAGAATTATGCAGGAAGATTGTTGTGATAGGGGCAAAATTGGGCAAAATATTTATTACTTTTCTAAAAAAAAAACAATAATTGCTTTAAATAATTTCAAGTCTTCTATTTTTTGGTTTTTATTTTCTGCTCATAATCTCAGTCTTTGCACTGTATTGTAGTTAAGTTGTTATTTTCATTTGATTATAGACGCTTGTGGCTTTTTACAGCATTATACGACATCAATCCTATTTATGTATATAGCCATGCTCTTCTTCTGACATGAAAGAGTTTTGTGTTACCTTGAATAAAGTTTCACCTTCAAAATACATCCTCTTTCAGCCTGTTTGTCCTTGTGTGCTTGGTTGACACGAGATGACTTATTAGTTAATAATTTTATATGGAGAGAATTGGCTTGTCATTTAATCAGGTTGATTGAATAAGAGATTTTAATGCTTGATTTAAGCATGTTTTCTGTTTTATCTGCTTTCTGTGTCCAATACTCCAAATCATATATTAAAGCTAAAGCACTAGCTCTGACAATGACATATAAACTACTCAGTCAACATACTCTTCAATTTTTTTATTTTGGCAATTTAGCATTTTGCTTGAGTTGTCTTCTTATGGATTAATCCCTTAATTTTCCCTTGTTTTGAGATTGATTGCTATGCACATTGATGTCTTAATTCCCTCTTAGTCTGCAATAACCATTCGGTTTGGATTGTGTATTGACCACTTTGAGTGTATTTTATTAGGAAAACTTCCATAAAGAAGGTTTACATGAGAAGGAATAAGGGAGAGAACAGAATATAAGAATCCCAAGGAGTGGGTAACATAAATTACCACCCAATAGACAATTAACTGTTATTCTGTTCTTCCCCTTTCTTACTATAAATCCTCTTTATGCAAGTTTTTTGTAAGGACAATACTAATGAGCATTACCGTAAGTGCTTTTAGTATTGTTTTTCGATTAATATTAGAGTTTTACCTCAGTAATTAGCGTAGACCTTTAATGTCTACCTTTATTGCATGGGTTATTGAGGTGAAACTCCAATTTTGATTGAATAATATCACCAAAAACACCTAAGGAACTACACCTCATTAATGAAATTCTTCCATAATCATGTTGTGAGGTCCTGAACTTGATAATGTAATTCCTGAAATACAATCTTTCACCTAGATGTGATGCTAAAGCAAACTGAAGCGAAGATATCTTTTAATAAGCAAATTATATCCATATGTATCTTTTATATCATCATCCAAAGAATTCTTTGTTTTGAACATAAGACACCTCTTTCGATACCTACTGTTATCCTATGATTGGATGCAAATGCTGTTGGGTTTTACAACCTTGGTTATCTTAGATTGGTGGGAGAAATACTTAAAGGATATGAACAATTTGTTTAAGGTTAAAGATAATCAGTTGAAAGAGACAAGAGAACCTAATAAAGACTGATGTGATTTCAACTGAATTTCCAAGCTGCAACCAACCCATTAGATATACTGCAAACAAGTTCAAGCATTGCCTCCTTATTTTTACTTCAACTACATTACTATCTCATTTTCTTAAGCAAAAGCGTGTGCAAAGGTAAAGAGGTAGGGGAGACATCCCAGGAACGTTGGCACCCCTGCTCCTACCTCAACTCTGCTGCACCAACATTAATATCTCATTTATTGTCCATTAGCGTTATACTTTTGTATTTCCTTATAACATCTCTAATAGGTGAAATTTAAGTAATTTATTTTGACTTCTTTATCTTATGTTATTTGGTTCCTACATTGTTACATTATAATTGATATTATAGTTAAACAACTCATATATTTTGCTTTAATGGTATAGTTTTAAGCAATTATTAAATTATCTCCTTAAATGATTTTTAAATAATAAAAAAATATTTTTACTCATAAACAATCATTGTTTATATATGCAATTGGAACTTAATTTTAAACAACCTAATATGATACGTCAATCATTTTCAATGGTAAAAAAAATTCAAACAATGGTGTCTAAAAATAAGTAACTAATGTTAAAAATGCTATTAAGTAGATTGTCTCAATGCGCGATGCTATTTTGTACGAAAGTTAAGTTGCACAAATCACATGAATCAGTTAAATGAGTCAATTTTATTCTTCAAAATAAATATTAATTAAAAATTATTAAAATAAAAGATAAGCATAACGAACAAATTGCACATTTGTATGGATTTGACGAAACTGTCCTTGTACTATCGAGCATTTCCCTTGTCTCAATATGATAGATAAAAACAATAGTTGTTTAATGTTATTTTATTGATATAGTAATATATATAGCATTTATTGTATATCAACAATCTAAATTCGGTTTAACATAGTTTTAGTATTTACTAGGATTTTTAATCTGATAATGATAATGTTAATGCTATGCTTAAAGAGAGAGGCAAGAAGACAATAAGGAGAAGTGTGTGGTAAAATGGCTAATGCTATCAAGACAGATACTTAAAAAAAAACTAATGTCGTAAAAAATGTTGTAGAAAATTGTTGTATGAATAATATAACATCGAATTTGTGCTACTGCATCATTGGTTGGCTTCCCAGCGCAATGGTATAAAAAATCTGGTTCATTGAAATGAATTGTAATTGAATCGAACTAATTTAAGAAAAAAATAAGTGTATTATTTTATAAAAACAAAAAATCAGATCAGTTAATCAGATTGATTTTTATTTGAATATTTATTTATTTGAAAAAAAATGTTCCAAAATTATTTTGAAACTGGAAAACTAATTTAAAAATGATTAAAAACCAATTCAATTTTGATTTTTTTATCAAATTAATTTTTATGATTGTTTATTCTCCATTAATTCATTAACGGAGGGTGCTTTTTTCTTTGCAAATGATGGCGTTACAAAGTTCGTGGCATGTTTTTAAAAATTGTTATAATTGTTGTAATAACTGTAGTTATGGTAGTTAAGAAAGCGAGAGCTAGATGCTTGATAATAGATACGGATAATGTGTATAAATATGACTAAATCCTATTGCATGAAAATAAAAAATAGAGTAGTCAATTGCTGAGTTATCACCCTAAACTGGAAGGGTAACGCCTTTTTGTATTGTGTATCATTTTGTTTTTCAGCTCCACTTTCTGAGGCCATGTGGATTGTTACTCAAAATTCTTCATCAATTGAATCTCTACGAATCAATGAATTCTCCGATGTCATAACCTGTACTTTGATTCTTGTAAGTATTATTAAACATGTAATATAAGATAAATTTTAGGAAATAAAAATTATTTCTAAAGACAATTTTAGGCATTCATAACCCTTTTTTAAAAATTTAATATTATACAACTTAAATAATGAATTTGCAGTTCTGATATCAAAACCCAAAATTATGTGTACAATCGGCCAAGCAGCAAGCAAACAAACAATCTACCTTGCATTTTTTTTAAAGTTTCTATTGCATTTATATTTGTATATTTAATAGTATTTTCATAATCATGTTAATTGAACATTTGCCGCGTAGATATATAGCTATGACTTAAAATTCATAACTACTATTAATTAATTCATGTGTTTGGTAATTGTATTTTAAATAGTTATTTATTTATTTTTAAATCCTCTTATGTTATAAATTTTATAGAAAAAATAATCCAAATATATTTAAGGACGATGCTTCCCAATTCACTAAAAAATGTTGTCAATTTATTTTAACATACTCTTTTCAAGTTATTTTTTTATTAGATGAATACGATGTAGAAGACTTCCATAATTTAATGAATCTCATAATTTGTTTTACCAAATAACGAGAATATATTAAAGAAAGTATATCATTAGTAATCACCATTCATCAATTTCTGGCTTGGATGCTGAACTTTTTTGCATTCTTTATTTGTTAATGCA